>NW_027053293.1:0-40485 GCF_011386835.1 Chrysemys picta bellii
TAGGCTGTGGAAAAAGTTTTATACAGAGGTCAGACCTTGTCAGACATCAGGCAGTCCACACTGGAGAGAGACCCCACAAGTGCTTAGACTGTGGGAAAAGTTTCATACGGAGGTCAACCCTACTTGATCATCAGGCAATCCACACTGGAGAGAGACCCTATAAGTGCTTAGACTGTGAAAAAAGTTTCATACGGAGGTCAGGTCTTGCTAAACATCAGAAAATCCACACAGGAGAGAAATCCCATAAATGTTTGGACTGTGGGAAAGGTTTCACACATAGATCATATCTTATGGCACATCAGGTAATCCACACAGGTGAGAGACCCTATAAGTGCTTAGGCTGTGGAAAAAGTTTTATACAGAGGTCAATCCTTGTCAGACATCAGGCAATCCACACTGGAGAGAGACCCCACAAGTGCTTAAACTGTGGGAATAGTTTCATTCAGAGGTCAGACCTTGTTAAACATCAGGCAATCCACACCGGAGAGAGACCTCATAAGTGCTTAGACTGTGGAAAAAGTTTCATACAGAGGTCAGCCCTTGTCAGACATCAGGCAATCCACACAGGAGAGAGATCCGATAAATGCTTAGACCAGAAGTGGGCAAACTACGGCCCACAGTCCACATCCAGCCCGTGGGACAGTCCTGCCCAGCTCCTGAGCTTCCAGCCGAGGAGGCTAGCCCCCGGCCCCTCCCCTGCCCCTATATAAAATCATGAGTGATGCGGAGAAAGTAGATAAGGAAAAGTTATTTACTTTTTCCCATAATACAAGAACTGGGGTCACCAAATGAAATTAATAGGCAGCAGGTTTAAAACAAGTAAAAGGAAGTTCTTCATGCAGCGCATGGTCAACTTGTGGAACTCCTTACCTGAGGAGGTAGTGAAGGCTAGGATTAAAAGAGAACTGGATAAATTCATGGAGGTTAAGTCCATTAATGGCTGTTAGCCAGGATGGGTAAGGAATGGTGTCCCTAGACTCTGTTTGTTAGAGGGTGGAGATGGATGGCAGGAGAGAGATCACTTGATCATTGCCTGTTCGGTTCACTCCCTCTGGGGCACCTGGCATTGGCCACTCTTGGTAGACAGGATACTGGGCTAGATGGACCTTTGGTCTGACCCACTACGGCCGTTCTTATGCTGTCCCTCCTCCCCCGCAGCCTCAGCACACCGTGCCGCCAGCGCTCTGGCCTACTGCTCCTGCCAGGCAGCATGGTGGCGTGGCTGGTTACGGCATGGTAAGGGGGTAGGGGTCCCAGGGGGCAGTCAGGGAGCAGAGGGCGGTTGGATGGGGTGGCGGTTTGGGGATGGGGAACAGAGGGAGATGTTGGATAGGCGTGGGAGTCCCAGGGGGCCTGTCAGGGTGGGGGTGTGGATAGGGATGGGGGCAGTCAGGGAGTAGGACAGGTTGGATAAGGGGTGGGGTCCTGGGAGGGTTAATGAGGGGACAAGGAGCAGAGGGGGTTGGATGGGTCAGTAGTTCTGAGGGGGCAGTCAGGGGGCGGAACGTGGGAGGGGGCAGGATAGGGGGCGGGGTCCAGGCTGTTTGGGGAGGCACAGACTTACCTACCCTGCCCTCCATACATTTTTGCAACCCCGATGTGGCCCCTAGGCCAAAAAGTTTGCCCATCCCTGGCTTAGACTGTGGAAAAAGTTTCATAGAGAGGCCAACCCTTCTTAAACAGGCAATCCACACAGGAGAGAGACCCCTGTAAGTGCTTAGACTATGGAAAAATGTTCTAAATAGAAGTCATCACTAGTTTTACATCCGAGAATCCATGCAGAGGAGTGACCCTATAACTGCTTAGCCTGTGAAAGACATTGTAAATGGAGATCAGAACTTGTTTCAAATCAGGCAATCCACACGTGAGAGAGACTCCATAAGTGTTTGCACCATGTGAAAAGTTTCACACAAAGATCAAATCTTATAACACTCAGAGGATCCGCACAGGAGTGAGACCCCAACAGTGCTCAGACTGGAAAAAGTTTCCTATATAGGTCAAATCATCAGCTAATCCACAAAGAAGAGAGATCTCATAAGTGCTTAGGCTGTGGGGAAAGTTTTATATGGCGCTCATCCCATGTTTTACATCAGAGAATCCACACAGGAGACCCGATAAGTGCTTCGACTATGGAGAATGTTTCTTACCGTGGTCAAGGCTTCTTAATTATCAGGCAATCCACAAAAGAGGGAGACTCCGTAAGTGCTTGGACCGTAAGAAAGGTTTCAGAAACACCTCAGCCCTGACTGGTTTAGCCCAGGAAAGCACAGTGGGAGAGGCTGGAATTGCTCTGGGCCCACTGGAATGCTTTTAGAGTAGGGACACGGTGCCCCCCCTTATCCCTGTCTGTGCCCCCTTCCCCCCTTGAGGTGGGGCCGGGAGCAGGGCCATGGCTCTGGTAGGCTGCAAGTCGGGACGCAGACATGGGGTAAGGGGCCTGAGGCCGGATGTGGCAGCTGATGAATTCATCCCCATGATATTAGCATTTCTCCCGACCCCCGAGGGTGCCCCACTCCATGGCCTGCATCCCGTGAAACCCTAGGAGAGGGCAGGGACAGAACTAGATCAGCAGTCAGAAGTGCTCAAAGATCACGAGTCTTCCACTCTCTGCCCCCCCCCCGCCCCCATCGTCTTACAGAGATTACCAAGTTCGGAGGCTTTTTATTTGTCCTCTGGATTTGCACCTTTTTGGGGACACTGGGAAGAAAGGTCCTGTCACCTAGAGACTGAGGGCCTGTGGCCACCACGAGAGCATGTGTCTGACCCACAGAATCCCTGCAGCACAGCCAGGGCCTGGGCAGGAGGCCTGGGACGTGGGAGGGACAGACTGTGAACTGCCCTGGCATCCCACAGACGCTGTTTGTGCTTCCTTTCCTTTCACCTTTCCCATTGTTTCCTGATTTCTTTGATTAGCTGCTGTTTAATAAATTGCATTTGTTCTGAACTATAGACAATGGTCAGGGATGCGTCCAGAGCGGAGGAAGTGCCCCAGAGTGAGGACTCTCTAGCCCGTGTGGTGAGTGGTCACTATCAGGTTGGGGGGAGAGCCCCTCAGGAAGCCTGGGCCCAGCCTTGTCGGGGTTATAAGGACTTTTCCACACAGGAGAGTGGAAGGGGAGCCCTCAAGGTGAGGGAGGCTCTGGGTGAAGCGAGGACTCAGATCCTTCTGCTATTCGATTCCACCCAGGTGGTGTTTAAGTCAAGAAAGTTCACCACAATAACGGGACCATTTCCCTGCTTATCTCTGTGCATGTTTACTGGTTTACCCTAAAGTTCATTAAGTATTTTAGGGAAAAAAGTGTCAGAGTGGTGTGGAAGAAGCGAACTCCACTCAGGTTGGAAGCAACAAAATCAGAGACAGCTTTATTCAGGACATGCAATTGCAAGGGAAGAAGACAGCTGACAGAGAGCATCTCTGCCTCAGTTTCTTCAAAGTACAAGCAATATCACACAAGCATTTATACATTTTAATGGCATGCATTAATTAAAAACATCTGCAGTTTGTTTATGTTATCTCCTGCCCATTCCTGTATTTTCTCACTTCTGTTCTCAAAACATCGCTATCTCAAGGCTGGCTCACGCTGACTCTACTGTTTCTTACTCACTTCTGACGTGAGCCCTGCTGCCACAGGTCTCGCAATATTAGGCTAAGACTTAGCATGTATGTATATTGTAATATGGCACAGGTTAAATGATTAGTTACTTACTGAGATCATTTCAGTACAGGTAAAATTTCCAGTGGCAGAACACACTCTCTGAGTATGAGTCTGATTATTTACTAATTGGGTAACCAAAACAACAAGGACCCCTTCCCCCTGATATACTACAGACCCCTCGAATGGCCATTATATCAACCCCATTATAAAACCTTAATTTCAAATTCTTGAAGCTCATTTGTAGTGATGTCATATACTTTTATCTCCTTTGGCCAGTCTTTTTCCACTCAATTGTTCGTTTATATGGGATATCCTGAACCTTAAAAATAAACTTTTTCAGACAATATTTAAATAAATCACTGAAGTGTGAAGGCCTTGGCCATTGGGTTTTATCAGATATTTGGCATTGTCTGTATTTGGATGTGTTACAGGGGTAATAGTGTAATGGAGGAGATGGCAGGCGTAGTGGCAACAAGGTGCCTTTGCTATTTGTCATTTAAAATCCAGTTAGGCAGGGCAATACATGCTTAAGGACTTATCCAAAAACACAGGGCGCAGCCTGTGGAATAAACCCCCAAATCCAATCAATACCACATTCCCAAGCATGGATCCCACAAGTTTCTTCCTGCCAGTGTATAATTTTTTTTTCTTCACCACGGTAAGTCCTGCTTCGACCGGGGGTAGATCCACCTGCAACCCCCCTTTTTCCCTCTTTTTATACTCACAAACGTGCTGCCTGGGCTGGCCAGGCCCGGGTAGGAGAGACAGAGAGAGAGAGATGGGCAGGGCCGGCTCCAGGGTTTTGGCCGCCCCAAGCAAAAAAAAAAAAAAAAAGCCGCGATCGCGATCTGCGGCCGCAATTCGGCAGGATGTCCTTCGCTCCAACTTGCTTTTGGTCTTGGGAGGGTTGTTCTTTTACACCCTGGGGTCTCCTGGAGTGTCTCTTTCAGAGACCCTTTACTCGGTATTCCAGTCCAGGCCAGTAGACTGTGGCTTCTTCATCGTTCCCAAACCACATCGGCTCCAGGGAAAGGAAGCTCAGATCCTCCTTTCGCTGTTTTGTTTGTGTTTTCCATTTCTGCAGCCTCTAAACTTTGTTGTTTTCAGCGCTTGGCATGGACTGTATCGATTCTTGCCCTTGAACACAAAGCGGCTTTCGGCATTATCTCTAGACCAAGCTGCCTTTTCAAATTAACCCTTTCCTATCCCTCCTTGCTTTCAGCCTTAACTAATTGGGGATATAAAGAAGCCGAGGGGTTAACAAAAAATAATTTGGGTAGGGAGTCATCCGGATGCTTTTTAAATCCTACACTTTGTGTCTTAGAGAGTACCTCTAAGATGTAAGATCCCATTTGAATCGAAGGTACCTTCTAGTGGGAATGGCAGATGGATCATCACGCATGTAAAAATTCCAATTCTCTAAGTACTTACAAGTCCTTGGACTGATTTCCACCCATTCTCTAAGCGTGTGGGGGTGCCCTGTCCACTGCAACAGCTCATAAACTAAGACACGTCTCTATCCTGCCCGCTGAGTGCAACGGCTCATAAAGCTAAAATCACCACACCACTCCTTGGGCACTCACACAGGAAAGATTATCAAGGATGTCCACGGCCCTCCTACACCTCCCTTCAGCAAAGAGCGACGGCTAGTCTCAGAGACAGATGCCGGGTGCTCTAATTGACTCCGGTGAGGTGATCAGATCAGTCAGTGATTCATGCGGGGAGGAGAGGAGGAGGGAAGATGAGGTCACACAATCCTAGACCTAGGCAGATAGAGCCACCTTAGTCAGAATCTTTTACTAATCCACTAAGATGCAGCCACCGAGCTTGCATTAGTTAGAGCTATCCCCCGTCACAAGCTTTTGGGTTCGCAGGGAGCTCTGAGCGTCTTTCGATGACTCTCATTCACACTGGTTGGCGCACACACACAGGCCTCTATTCCTTCATACCCCAATGCGTCATTTTTTTTCTTTCTCTCTCTCTCTCTTTTTTTTTTAACCTGAGGGCGTCACCACAACCCCTCTGTCCGGACTGAACACACTTGTGTTCTTCTCTAAGGGTGTTACCACAACCCCTCAACTCAGTAGGTCTGACCTAAGCCACACATTGGCTTTCCGTGGGGCAACAACACATTTCCCAGCCCCGCGTATGCATATCACTGACCTTACATGGGGCAAGCAATTCCCCAACACCGTTCTGCATCTGATCTTGTTGCATAAGCAAAAGTTCACATGGCATGAGCCCAAAGGGACAGACGGCCCCACATGAGCCCTTATTCTACAGGTCTCGCAATATTAGGCTAAGACTTAGCATGACAGTAGCTCTGTTTCTTACAACTGAGCGGCCTATATTTAAATCCTTTAACCCTGTTTCCACAGCGGCCACCAGCAAGTACACTCAAAATAAAGCAATTACAAACTTTAGAGCCTAGAAGTCCACTCAGTGCTACTTCTTTTTCTGCCAATCGCTTAGACAAACAAGTTTGTTTCCATTTGCAGGCGATAATGCTGCAAGTGAGAGGAGGCAATTTTATGACACTGTTGCAGCTTGAGTTGCAAGATATTTACATGTCAGATGTGCTAAAGATTCCTATGTCCCTTCATGCTTCAACCACCATTGCTTAGCCTCCCTTCGCCCAGGGCCAGCTCTAGGTTTTTTCCTGCTCCAAGCAAAAAAACTTTTGGCTCCCCTCCCGTGCCCACCTGCTGCCCCAGCCCTGGGTTCTCCCCCACCACCACCCTCCCACACCCTCTGCCGCCCCAGCGCTGGGCTGCCTCTTTTCCCCCAGCCCCCTACTGCCCCATCCCTGAGTTCTCCACCAACTTGCACCCTCCTACCGCCTCAGCCCTGGGTCACTGGTAACTTGCTCCCAGGTTGGGTCATTCAGCAGGAATTTTGGATGTACACAGAACACAGACAGGATTGGTTCCCATATGGTTACAGAACTGCAGTAAAGAGGCACCATTTTCAGCTTGTGTGATTGGAGGATATCTGGATGCATATTATAAGACTGTCCTACATAAATGAGGAAAAGTTGAGGTGCCTTTATTATTCTTTTGTTCCACTCTTTGTTTCTATGGGGAATTTGCCAATGTGATATCACTGTCTTCCTTTCAAACAAATTAAACTAAAAAAAAAAAAAAAAGGGCAATGGCTGTTGAAAATAGCAATTCCAGTCCTAATAACCACTGGGAAGCATTTCTTGCTCAATTTTATCCTACTTTTTCTACAGCAAGTTACAGTGGCTCAGTATATTTGATCTGGGAGAAATGAAGTAATAGCTGCCCAAATTGAGCTTGAGCACTCCTGAATGTTGAGGTGTTCAAATCTGGAAGGCAGGTGCTAGATTCCCTTTCTGAATATTAGCTAAATCTGGAAAGGAAAAGTCAATTTCTGCTTCCATGGCTCAGAAGTGGAAATCCTCCTACGTGCCTGGTACTGTATCTAAAGCTGCCCAGGTCCTCTAGCAGAGCCTCCCCTCCCTTACTTTTCATTTTAAATTCTAGTGGAATCCACGTACCTCCCTTACTAGGCTTCAGATAGACAGGGGCACTGTCCATTTAGTCCACCCAATTCCTTCTTTGGGGGCTGCAAGGTGAGGTCACACCAGTATCCCTAATCCAGTCTGGGGAAGTCTTCTGAAGGGAATATCTGGGCCACAGCCTTCTACTCCTTGGGCACACTTGTTCCCCATTCACAGGGCCACCCCTTTCAACTCACAGCAAGCTGCAGCATGAGGTCTCTGCTACCTCACTCCCTACCTCTCCCTTTCCTGTTGATAGCTGCCAAGGGTTTGCTGGGAAATGTAGTTCTTTCCCTGCTCCAGGGCTGGCTCTATAGGCAGGGAGCTAGGCAAGGAACTACAGCTCCGAGGGTCCTGCAGGTTTTCAGCTCCCATGCTGGATCCCCAGCTGCTCAATGGCTCCGCTTCTGCAGGGTTGTGAGAAGGGAGAAAGTGAGTTAAAAAAAAAAAAAAAGGATGGCGCGAATGCCGCCCCCTGCAAATATGCTGCCCAAAGCACCTGCTTGTTTTGTTGGTGCCTAGAGCCGGCCCTGGGTGGGAGGGGAAAATAAATCTCACTTATACATTGTCTGTCCTGGGTTGGTTGTGAGACTGCAAGGATTTTGGTTCCATTTGCCAGGAAGGAGTTAAAATTCAGGCAGCAGAAAAGACAGAAACTGCTGAGAAGCAAGGACATAGTTTCTGTCAATACATGATAACTTAGTTCAGCTTATCGGTAAGAAGGAACAAAGCTTGTGCCCATGGAAAGCGACAGTTCAGTGAGGAAAACAGGATCAGGCCGAGACAAGCAAGCAGGGATATTTCAGTAGCACAAACGGCACTGGCAATTGATAAGCTTATATGGTTAATGCCCACCCAGTAACTTAGTTCTTAGAACAGAATAAACCCTCCGTTCACAGCCCACTGGATATCTGTAAGTACTCATCTCTACCCCCCCACACCCCGCCTCCTTCCCCAGTAAGGTAGTCATAGCTGTTTGATGCAATTAGGATGACCTCTATATGTACGTATTGTTCTTATTTTTATCTTTGTTCAGGGTTCTCTTTTGACTCGTAACAATGTCAGTCTCTGTATGTACAGATAAATGCAAATGAATTGATAAGAGAATGTATATAACTGGCCACTATAGCACCATATCTTTGAAGCTGCTTGTCAGTCTTCCCGGTACCATAAATAAACCCCCTTCAGTATTGTCTGTGCTTGCCTGATTCTTGGGGGAAAAGAATCTTTTTGCCTAACACATTGCTGGGAGATGCCTGAATGAGAGAGGAAAGAGACGGTTTCAGACCTTTTTATATTAAATACTGGAGTGTGTCTCGGTGTGTTTCTCTATCATAATTAAAACACAATTCTAGGAGATCAGAGTGGGGATGCTGTTATAAATATAAAAGCCTGAAATCTCACCTCTTTTCTCCTTCCCCTCTCCAGACACTCTGCCGTCTGCACTAGAGACAAAAAGAGGAGGATCCCTAGGAGCACGCAGACAGGGAGAGTTTGCAGCTTAGATTGTTTTTAAATTATGAGAAAATTCCAGAGAAAACATCTTCATGAATTTGTAGCTAAAGTTACCAACCAACTGACAGCGACCATGACACCCACAGCCCTAAAAACACACACATCAAACAGCGAGGAGATCCACACTGGAACATGGGGGACTAGGGGGCAATGCCCCCCCCCAATTTTAAAAGTGGGATGTCCAGCCCCCCCTACTTTTTAACTTGGGCATAGTTTGAGGGAAGGGGGCCATGTTGCCCCCCCACACACACACTGCAAGCCTCGGGCAGGCGTGGAGCATTGCAGGCAATGGCAGTGCTTTGTGGCGGTGCAGCTGATCAGCTCCCCCCTGTGTAGCACAGCCCCTGCCTGTGGCACCAGCCTCTTCCCAGTCCTGGCCCCTCTCAATGGCTCCACACCTGCTCCTCTTCCCACAAGGCCCTGCCCCCTGGCCAGAAGCTAGAGCCTGTTCTCCATCTGCCCTGGGCGGTGCACTCTGGAGAGCAAGGATATGTACCAGGGCTGATCTCAAGGCCCCTAGACCTCAGCCCAGGCCAGGTGGAGCATCAGGGGCTCTCCACAGGGGCCATTGTTCTCAGCCTGGTCAGGGGTCAGGGCCTTGTTGGGAAGACGAGAAGTAGGGTGGGACCATGGAGGGGGTGGGGCCAGAGGTGGCTCTAGCTTTTTTGCCGCCCCAAGCATGGCAGGCAGGCTGCCTTCAGCAGCTTGTCTGGGGGAGGTCCCCAGTCCCACGGATTCGGCGGCATGCCTGTGGGAGATCCCAAGACCCGCGGCTTCAGTGTACCCGCCGCTGAATTGCCACCAAATCCACGGGACCGGCAAACCTCCGGCAGGCAAGCCGCTGAAGGCAGCCTGACTGCCATCCTCGCAGGGTCCGGCAGGCTGCCCCCCGTGGTTTGCCACCCCAGGCACACGCTTGGTGCACTGGTGCCTGGAGCCACCGCTGCCTTCGACTGGTTCGGGAGTCATGCAGCTGAGAAACACCTGCCAGGAATGGTCTAGATAATACTTAGTCCTGCCATGAGTGCAGGGGACAAGAAAAGAGGGCAGGGGACAAACTGCTATCTGTAGTCATTTGCTACACCAGAGAGCAGTTTTTTCCCAATAGCAGTTTCTTACAAACCCCTTACAGATCAGCAACTGGTACAGGTAGCACATTCCTATAGGGAACAGTTTCCTATTCGACACCCGCCAGCTACCACTGTGTGCAGAGCAGGGAGGAAGCCAACCCACGATGTGCTGGGGCTGGGACAGCCACACCTGGGGGGAGCTGAAAGAGGGTTAAGAGGGGGAGGGGTGTAGAAGGGGGATTGAGGGAGGATGAGGGATGGGTCAGGGGCAGGAAGGGGATGCAGTGGGCAGGGCAGGGTGCTAAAGGGGGGATGGGGCAATGCAGGGGAATAGAGAAGACTTATGGGCCAGATGGGAAGAGGGCTGCAATAGAAGGAAACTGTGTGTGTGTGGGGGGGGGGGGACGGGTCACTGTGAGGGAAAGGAGGGATGTCGGGGGGGGGTTGGGGGTAGACTGTGAGAGCAAATGGAGACTGGCTGGGGGAGGGAGGGAAAGAGGGTAGGGGTCAGGGAGAAGGAGAGGGAGAGATACAAGGACAGCTCCCCCAACCCACGGGGAAGGAAATGGGGAGTGGTTGCCCCACCCAGACAGAGGGGAATTCTTTTACTGCAAATATCACTGAAGCTTTGGGGGTAGGTGGAGTTTTCTGCCTAAGGGCTCAGAAGCTACAAGGCAGGTGTCCAGACTAGGGATGTAAATAACATTTTAAAGAAATAACTGTTTCAACTATTAATATGGTATTGGTTAAGCATTAAAGGAATTCACAACACAGGCCCCGCCCAGGATCCCGGCTCTCGCCCCCACCCAACAGCCCGGCTGCCGCCATGACTGGTTTCGCCCGGCAAAGCACAGGGGGAGAGGCTAGAATTGCTCTGGGCCCAGTGGAATGCTTTTTAGAGTAGGGGTGCAGTGCCCCCCCTTATCCCTGTTTGTGCCCCCCACCCCCTTGAGGTGGGGCTGGGAGCAGGGCCATGGCTCCAGGAAGGGGGGAGTCAGGATGCAGACATGGGTAAGGGGCCTGAGGCTGGATATGGAAGCTGATGAAGTCATCCTCATCATACTGGAATTCCCCACCCCCCGGAGGTGTCCCAGTCCATGGCCTGCACCCCGTGGAACCCTGGGGGAGGGCAGGGACGGAACTAGGTCAGCAGCCAGAAGTGCTCAAAGATCACGAGTTTACCACTCCCTGTCCCCCCCCAATCAGTTACAGAGATTACCAAATTCGGAGGCTTTTTATTTGCCCTCTGGATTTGCACCTTTCCAGGGACACTGGGAAGAAAGGTCCTGTCACCTAGAGCCTGAGGGTGTGTGGCCACCACCAGAGCACGTGTCTGACCCACAGAATCCCTGCAGCACAGCCAGGGCCTGGGCAGGAGGTCTGGGACGTGGGAGGGACAGACTGTGAACTGCCCTGGCATCCCACAGACACTGTTTGTGCTTCTCCCAGGCCTGCAGAGTGGCAGTACCGGCCCGCTCTTCTTCACCCCCCTGCTCTCTCCTGCAGATACCAGCATGGATTGGCGGGGGCCCTTCGGGGGTGGGAGCCATCAGCGTTAGTGCACAGCTGATTTCACATCCATTGGACTCAGAGAAATACCTTTCCAGTGTCCCCCTGCACCACTGTGATCACCCCTCTGCTATAGATGTGAAACTTGATTGACATATGTGATCGCTCTGATCAGCAGCTGTATGTGGAGAGGCTGGGGTCCCCCCCTCCCCTTAGTGTTGAAAGGCGCTGGATTTCAGCGCCTCTTGCATTCCACAGGTGCCGGGGAAGGCAGAGCGAGCTGCGATGTGAATCCACGTGATCGCTTTTAGTCCACAGCCCCAGCTCTGCCTCCACGCTGGGCATCAGTGTAATTCCTGCTTCCCCCAGGGAGATCAGACCCACTCCATGTGTTCAACCTCCCAGGAAGCGGAGAAATCAGACTAATGCCTAGATTCCAAGGCCAGAAGAGATCACAGAGATATAATCTCATCTGCCCTCCTCTAGACCAGCCCAGAGACCTGCCCCCAAATAATTCCTACCACAGAGCTTTTCTATTTGTCTGACAATTTTATTCTTAACTATTGTTTTGACTAATTTGCTCAGTACCGACATTAGACTTACCGGTCTGTAATTGCCGGGATCACCTCTAGAGCCCTTTTTAAATATTGGCGTTACATTAGCTAACTTCCAGTCATTGGGTACAGAAGCCGATTTAAAGGACAGGTTACAAACCTTAGTTAATAGTTCCGCAACTTCCATCTGGTCCCGGTGACTTGTTAATGTTAAGTTTATCAATTAATTCCAAAACCTCCTCTAGTGACACTTCAATCTGTAACAATTGCTCAGATTTGTCACTTACAAAAGCCGGATCAGGTTTGGGACTCCCTCTAACCTCCTCCGCCGTGAAGACTGAAGCAAAGAATCCGTTTAGTTTCTCCACAATGACTTTGTTGTCTTTAAGCGCTCCTTTTGTATCTCGATCATCAAGGGGCCCCACTGGTTGTTTAGCAGGCTTCCTGCTTCTGATGTACTTAAAAAACATTTTGTTATTACCTTTGGAGTTTTTGGCTAGCCATTCTTCAAACTCCTCTTTGGCTTTTCTTATTACATTCTTGCACTTAATTTGGCAGCGTTTATGCTCCTTTCTATTTGCCTCACTTGGATTTGACTTCCACTTTTTAAAGGAAGTCTTTTTATCTCTCACTGCTTCTTTTACATGGTTGTTAAGCCACGATGCCTCTTTTTTAGTTCTTTTACTGTGTTTCTTAATTTGGGGTATACATTGAAGTTGGGCCTCTATTATGGTGTCTTTAAAAAGCGCCCATACAGCTTGCAGGGATTTCACTTTAGTCACTGTACTTTTTAACTTCTGTTTAACTAACCCCCTCATTTTTGCATAGTTCCCCCTTTTGAAATTAAATGCCACAGTGTTGGGCTGTTGAGATGTTCTTCCCACCACAGGGATGTTAAATGCTATTGTAGGGCTTGTGGGTAAAACACATGACTGGGGCTCTGGTGAGGGGCAGTCAGTTCCTGCCTCCACTGTGAATTCCCTGCTCCTCTGTCAGTGCCTCAGTTTCCCACGAGTGTGTCTCTCGCTCCCCATGACTTTAGAATAGGAACACTACCGAACTGGAGCTGGTTGAATATTGGCAATTTTGAAATTTAAAAAAAAACATTTCAAAAGGGAACAAAGAAGCGTCAGTTCAGACCCCTCCTATTGTTTCATTTTGATCCCGGAGGTTTATTTTGGTTTGCTGGTCACCTTTTATGAAATATGACGCGGTACCATGTTGGCAACAGGAACTGAAATGATTAAAAATGTCACCAAAATCTATATACTGCTGCAAAACATTTTGATTTTGACAAAACTGAAGTTTTGGGATCTGGCAGACTGAGGCTGCAGTGGCTCTGGAGAGAGATCTGTACACAGGCGCTCAGCCGACTCCCCTCCACCCGGAGAGCTGATTGCAGAGTTGGACACTGAGGAGTTGCTGATATTCAGAACAGAGTTCGTGCCACTGTTTCTGTAGCATCCCTGCCAGCTGTCAGCCTGCTCCAGCAGCGGGGCTCTCAGCCATGCAGTGAGAGATGGACACACCTGGGGAGAGCAGGGGAGACGTGCAAGAGGCAGAGGAAGAGTGAGGAGCAGCTGGGGAGGAGAATGGCTCTTCTTGCCAAAAGGGGAAGCATGGTCAGGGGGGAAAGGGGTAGGGGGAAGGAATGGGGAGATGGAGTGGTGGGCAAGGGGCATGGGATGGGGAAGAGAAGGGGAGAAGGGAAGCGGGGGCAGAGGGAGAAGCTGGGTTGGTTTGTAAACAGTGTCCTCTGCTGGGCTGCGCAGAACAGCGCTGCTCCTGTTGTACTGTGCCTCATTGTGCCCTGCCCGCCTGCCCTTCCCTCTGGAGACTGACCATTCCGTCTCCTGCACCTTGCCCCGTGGGGGCCCACAAATAGGTTAGGCATTGGGCCCACAAAAAGTTAATCCAGCCCTTCAGAGTGGGGCTAAGAGTTTTCCTTTCGCCTTTCTGATTGTGTCCTGATTTTTTATTACTTGCTGTTTTGTAAATTGCATTTGTTCTGAACTATAGACAATGGCCAGGGAAGAGGTCAGGGAAGCGTCCATAGCGAAGAAAGTACCCAGAGTGGGGATGCTCTAGCCCGTGTTCTGAGTGGTCACAACCAGGTTGGGGGGCGAGCCCCTCAGGAAGCCTGGGCCCAGCCTTGTCGGGGTTATAAGGACTTTGCCACAAAGGAGAGTGGAAGGGGAGCCCGCAAGGTGAGGCAGGCTCTGGGTGAAGGGAGTGAGGACTCAGATCCTTCTGCTATTCGATTCCACCTGGGTGGTGTTTAAGTCAGGAAAGTTTTCCCGTCTACCTCTGTGCATGTTTACTGGTTTCTCCTAAAGTTCATTAAGTATTTTGGGAAAATGTGTTGGAGCGGCCACCAGTGACAGCTGCTGGCCTTACTCTGAGGCCGCCAAAAATTTTGGTTGTGAGAATCCCCGGGCTAGATGCTCATGATGGGCCCTTCTGACCTTAGAGCCTGTGAGTGTAACAGAAGCTGAACACAGAGAGAAGAAGTCAAGGCAAGCGGTTTATCGCTAGGACCCAGGAGCAGCTGGGAGGCGGCTCTGGGGGGAGCGATCGCTGGGCTCAGGCCCGGCAGCAGGAAGTGACTCGCAGCCGCTGCGGTGACTCTGGCTCCAGGCTCCTGGCGAGATCCCCGAGCCCCGGCGGCTGGTGCTGGGAGCCCGGAGCCCTGGCTGCAGCCGGGAGAGGGGAATCTCCAGCAGGGCCCTTCCCGCTGCTCCCCAGGAGCCTCTCCCAGGGCAGAGCCCCCTTCCCGGCCCGGCCCCTGCCCCTGCCCCTGCCCCAGGGGGGCCCCGCTCGGAGGGAAGGTAAGAGACACCCGCCCGGCTGCAGTGGGAGGTTTGGCCCCAGGCTTCTCCCAGCGGAGCTGGCTGCGATTCCCGCCCTGGGCCCGGGAAAGCTGCCGCCAGCTCCCGGTGTGTGCGGGCAGGATCACGTTACCACCCACCCACTATCTGCTGCTTTGTTTCCCTGTCCCAGGCCTCGCTGATCTGGACGGAGGCTGCAGCTCAGGGAGATCTGAGGGGGGCAGAATGTGGCAGGGGCCAAACTGAATGCAGAGTGGGGGGGGGGCCAGCTGGGAGTCGGGGAAGGAGAGGTGATCAGGGCAGGCCCGGCTCTAGGTTTTTTGCAGCCCCAAGCAAAAAAATTTTTGGCTGTCCCCCACTCCAGCCTTGGGCTCCCCCTCTCACCAGTTCCCTCCCACACCCCCTGCCGCCCCACCCCTGGGCTCCCCCCCCCCGAAACGTGACCTCCTCGTTCACCACACCAATCCCTGTTTACACTTGCAGTGGGGATCAAACCATTTCTCCTATTTTTATTTCACTTTAGTATAAATCTCACCCCCCCCCCGTCCCCCGCAACCCCATCTTTAGTGCTCCAAATGCACATGGACGGCATAGGGACTAATCCTCAAAACTTGTACCCAGAAAGGGATGGGGAGCTAGTAAAGAGGGTTCACGCAGAGGAGCGGGTGTGGGGTGCTTGGGGGCTCTACACTGGCAGAGAGGCGGGGTGTGATGTACTCGCGGAGGATGGTGGAGGATTAGAGGGGGTATCAGGAGGGTTGCCGGAGAAGAGGTGCAGAGGAAGGGGGAGGTGTGGGAGGAGAGGGCTGGGGGAGGGTACAAGGGAAGAGGTGCAGGTGAAGGGAGAGGACAAGGGGAAGGGGTGCGGCGAAGGAGCGATGGTCGAGGTAGAAGAGGAGGGGCTGCGAGCGGTTGGGGGGTACAAGGGCTGAGAGGGGCAGGCGCTGACAGCTGCTTCCCCAGCCCTGTGCAGGCAGAGCCGAGAGGACAGACACTGACCCCCCCAGGTGCTCGGAGCCGGGCTCTGCCTCTCCCCACCCAGGGCAGGCAGTGTGGGGCTGAGGCGGGGGAGGTGCGTGGAGGGCTGGGTCCGGGGGCAGGAGGGGCGGCGGCAGCTCCCTGGCAGCTCGGGCTGCGCAGCCACTCGCCCTGTCAGCGCGCAAGCCGGGATCCGCCCCCTGCCCAGCCCGGCGGCGCCTGCACAGCCCCCTCGGGCGGGGAAACGCCGCGCCGCCCTGGGGAGACTCAGAGCAGCAGCAGGACCCCTCCCCCCTCCCTGCCTCCCGGGCCCCACTTCCCTCCCCCCGCCCCGGCTCCTCACCCCCAGGCTGGGCTGCAGGTCAGGCTGCCCGGCCGCTGGAGAGCCGGAGCATCATCCCCCGGAGCTGAGCCTTTCTCTGCCATCCAGCCTGTGCGACTCCGGCTGCCATGAGCGCCATCTAGCGACTGCAGCCAGAACTGCAGCGTCAGTTCCAGCGCAGCCTGAAAGCCTCAGCTGACAGGGAACATCTTGGTTCAGGGCCGGCTCCGGCTTTTTGCGCCCAAAGGGAAAAAAAAAGGGGGGAGGCTGGAGTGCCACCCCTTGGAAAGTGCCGCCCTGGCTTGAAGGGGTTTCCATCCTATCCAGTATTTACAGTTTGGTTCAATGGCTCTCAGCGCCCCCCATGGTACGGATTGTTTCAGCCCCGCTGCCTGGGACTCGGAGCCAGGGATAAGAATGTGGTACAGCCGGCGGGGGGTGAACCTAGGGTTCAGGGAGGCAAGCCCCCTACACCCAGTGTAGGGGCAGGACCCCAGCCCCTGTGAACCCCCAAGAACCTCCCCACCTGCTAAGCATGTGGCCCCAGCCTCCCCATCCCTGGATCCCACGGAGGGCATATGGCCCCAGCCAGAACCCCGGGGGCAGCCTAAGGAAAAGCCTGACCCGCTCCTCACACGGGCTGTGCACCCCACCTCCGCAGTCAGCGGTGACTCTCAGCCAGCTTGGAAAACAGACGGGTTTATTGGTTGCTGGGAACACAGCATAGAACAGAGCTTGTTAGCACAGAAATCAGAAGCAATCAGCAAAGTCCATCTGGGCGGGGAATCCAGACCCCTGAGCCCTGGGCTTTCGCCGATGAGTCCCAAACCAGGAGACTGACCCACGTCCAGCCCCCCATCCTCAGTGACGCCCAGCTGCCCCTCCTCCCTGCTTTCTCTCTTTCCCAGGAAAACAGGTCACCTGGCCTCCTCCTCTCTCTTTGTTCTCCCACAACTTCGGCTGGCTGCCTCCTTGCAGAGGACCGTTTTTGGCCATAGATTGCCAGAATAAAGAATTTTGGCCATTCTCTGTGCCCAGGCAGCCACTCTGCAGTCACACCCACCCTCTAGAGATCTCTGCAATGATCACACACCTGTATCCCACCAGTTCAATACTTGAGTAACACATGGGGAAACTGTGGCACACCTTCAGTATTCACAGAAAACATTCAGAACATTCCCACTTCATCACACCCCTTTGAGACCAGCCCAGGGGCACGTTCTCCAGTGGCTGGAACCACTCTGACAATACCAGCCCCTGAGCCTGAGCCTCCAGGTGATGGAGAGACCTGGGGAAATGGCTGGATCCGGGCAGGGAAATGACTCTGTACAAAGGGCCCCTTTCAGGGACCAGCTGGTGAGTTTGGCCTACAAGGGGAGGGGCTCCCTGTGTCTGTGAGTCCCAGAGCTGCTGCCCTCAGTGACACAGCCGGGTTCAACCCCCGTTACCAGTGTCAGTGGCTGAGCTGCCTAAGGAGAGCAAAGGCCCACGACAATGGGGCAGTCGCCCGTTCTCCCAGGGTGAGGGAAGAAGATAAAAGGGGAGAGCAGAGAGACTTGAAGGGCAGCAGGAGCAAGAAGTGGGGAGGGAGGTTCCCAGCTCCCAGCCCTGCCCAGATCCATTCCCTGCACCCCCGGGGCAGTCAGCTCTCCTGGGAACAAGGGGAGGAGCTGAGAGAGGAAAAGCCAGTTGCTCACTCTGCTGAGCACCGCAGGACTGAGGGAGACGGGGGAGAGCTAGAGGGGTTACAATACACTGTGGGGCAGTGCCCTAAAGTGACTCCTTTGATTCTGCTCTTTTTCCAGCGTTTGGCTCAGAGATGCTGTTCTGGGGAGGTTTAGGAGGGACTTGGTGGGTTTAGTTCTAATGGGGGATGTGGGGGCCTGGCCGTGTTATACGAATAGAGTAAAAACCAGCAGGATCTTATTAAGAGGGATAAGGCAAAGATGCCACATTTATTGTAAATATACTGATAAAGCAAAAGATAAAAGTAAACAACGTTGTTTGACTACTTATTTCTTATACACACACACACACATATATATATATATATATAGAGAGAGAGATTCATTCACACAACCATTCATTCAAGTTCTGTATAGGTGTTATAGTTACCAGCCTAGAAGTTGCTCATGCCAAGTTACTGGCCAAGTATCTTGGTCATGAGGATGGAGCCAAGTCTGTGTCAGGTGCACCTGATGCCCCTGCAGGCTGGCAGCAGAACCAGAGACTCAAAGTCATCAGTCTTTAGAGTCCATTCTTATAGGAATTAATTTCTATGTTAGTCTATGGGAGCTGTTTCATCCTGCTGTTGCTGACTCAATCAGCAGATGGCACATTCCTGTCCAAAGTGGCACATTCCTGGTGGCTCCACACTGTCCAAAGTTTGTGTTTCTCATCCTTCCAGGTGATGGGGTGGATCCCAGTTTACCCTCCGGGGGTTGTCTAGTGGTCCTACTCGACACATTCTTCGGCCGATGGATACTCCTTTTCTAGACTGGCACCTCCCTAATCATTCATGTATATCAAGCATTCATCAGCATACATTCCATATCTTAACCATATTTTAATTTACTGTCTCCACCACTTTCAGGGTGTGTGCTAATTCATTTGAGACTCCCGGCCCTTTAATCACAGAGGGTGGGGGTCTGTCCTAGGAGCCATTGAATGAAGTGAAAGTCACTTAACGGCTTATAGTGTTTGTTTGCATTGTATCAATTACTTCAAGAACAAAGTCAGTGAACTTGTTTGTAAGTTTTACATAGTAGTAAAGTATCTTTCACAGGATAGATATAATCAATGGTTTCTACAGACAGTAGCTTACAAGTTTTAACAGAAGACCCAAAAGATTTTGGTACTTGGTGAAACTGTTGGATATTAAAGTGCGGGGGACAAATTATGAGGGGGTCACTGTCACTTGGGGGAATCACTGTTAATCCCTTCTTTAATATCCCTTCAGCCGGGGTGGTAATGAACTAACTGGGTTTTTTCCCAGCATGGTAGAGTCCTAGAATCTTAGCATCTGTCTGCAGAGAGAGAGCCTGGGGGAAATCAGGGGGTGACATGGACTCAAGCCCCTTCTGTAACCTCCCGCATCGCCCCTCTCGCCCCAACAGGCTGAGGAATCACGCCCACGTTTCGCTCCAGTTTGTCCCATCTTCCAGGGGACAGGGAAGGGATATGTCTGTGATGGAGCCAGCTCAGGTAGGCGATTTTTAGGGAGCTTTTGGTGGTGGGGGAGGGGTATTGTATTTCTAAACCAGGAAACACCCCGCTGGGCAGGGCTGGGAAAACTGACCAGACTCCCAGTGCTGGAGCCTGACCCCACTGGCCAGAGGCTGCTGTGAAATACGAAGGGATGCAGTTGGTATTCCTCTCCCTGTCCCCAGCTCAGAGCTCTGCTTCCCATATCAGCCTGTGGCTGGCAGGCATGTGGTAAATGAAAAGACCCTGCCCACCTCCATGTACTGGGGGGGGACAAGGAGCTCTCACCTTTTACCCACTCCCTGAAGCCTCCTGGATGCTCTCAGCAGCGTGCGGGGAGGATTCTGCTTCTCTGTCTCTCCCTCCCATGACTAGTGGTATTGTGGCTGGGGCAGCAGGTTTTGAGTGGGGGATTCTTGTTGTTTCAGATGCTGGTGACCTTCGAGGAGGTGGCTGTGTATTTCACCCAGGGGGAGGGGGCTCTGCTGGACCCCACTCAGAGAGCCCTCTACAGGGACGTCATGTGGGAGAACTACGAGATGGTGACCTCGCTGGGTAAGGGAATTCTGGCCCTTTGGTTATTGGAAGTTGGTGTGTGGGGGGGTCTGTGTGTCTGACTCTGGTCAGGTTCTTCCCTCATTACTCTCCAATGAGACCAGCGTGTCAAAATCTAAGACACATACTAAATCATCCCGACCCCCCTAGTTTGCAAGGTGGAGAATCGGTGTATTGTCCTGTCTGTGTTGTTTCTCGGTCGCTCACAGAATCCCTCTTCTCCCTCCTACTTGGGAACAGCTGCAGCCATGTGGAGGGCTCTGGGTTCCACGGGTTTAGAAATAGGCAAGGGTTTAACACTAGAGCTGGGTGTGCATCACAATTCTCCACACCTCGCCATATGTCTGCCTCCCCCGAGGGGGTCTCAGTGACCACGTTCCCGTCCTCTTAGATTCCACATTCCCCAGCACAGTACAGGGACAGGTTCCGCTCACAGAATGTCCTTTCTGACAGACGATCTCTCAATCCTCCGCACACCCTGATCTAATCTGATTTTACTCCCTGCACAGGATTCCCCCTTCCCAAACCGGACCTGATCACCCGGCTGGAACGAGGGGAAGAGCCGTGGGTGCCCGATCTCCAGGCCTGTGAGGAAAGAGAGATCCCGAGAGGCGCCCACACAGGTGAGGACAGACACACAAACCATCTGGGGAATGAAGGACAAATTTGAGAATCCCAAAAATGTGGTATCAATAAGTGCCCTTAGTTCCTTCCTCATCTCACCCAGGGCAGGGCTACAATCAGCAGATATGACTGACATCGCTTTCCACCTCTCCTGTTACCTGCAGGAGTTTCCTTCTGAACTTTCCTTCTCTGTGAACTTTTGGGTGGGAAGTGGAGACAGAATCCAATTGCTCCGTCTGTGCAGCTTCAGGGGTTTGGGGTTTTTCCTTGCTGCTATTCCTCCTAATTTCTCCCCAGCACAATGACTTCTGTCTGGATTCTCTCTCTCCCAGCAGGTGACGAGAGAGTGAGTGAGAATGAGGAGGGGAATCAACAGCAGGAAGTTCCTGGGCACGGGGAATCACAGGGGACCTCTGTGGGAAGATCCCATAAGTGCTTAGACTGTGGAAAAAGTTTCATGTGGTGGTCACACCTCATTTTACATCAGCGAATCCACACAGGAGAGAGACCCCACAAGTGCTTAATCTGTGGAAAAAGTTTCATACGGAAGTCAGACCTTGTTAAACATCTGGCAATCCACACTGGAGAGAGACCCCATAAGTGCTTAGACTGTGGAAAAAGTTTCATACAAAAGTCACACCTTGTTGTACATCAGGCAATCCACACTGGAGAGAGACCCCATAAGTGCTTAGACTGTGGGAAAAGTTTCATACGGAGGTCAGCCCTTCTTATACATCAAGCAGTCCACACTGGAGAGAGACCCCATAAGTGCTTAGACTGTGGAAAAAGTTTCAAACGGAGGTCAGCCCTTCTTAAACATCATGCAATACACACAGGAGAGAAATCCCATAAATGTTTGGACTGTGGGAAAAGTTTCGCACAAAGATCAACTCTTATGGCACATAAGGCAATCCACACTGGAGAGAGACCCCATAAGTGCTTAATTTGTGGGAAAAGTTTCATACGGAGGTCAGCCCTACTTGATCATCAGGCAATCCACACAAGAGAGAAATCCCATAAATGTTTGGACTGTGGGAAAAGTTTCACACAAAGATCAAATCTTATGGCACATAAGGCAATCCACACTGGCGAGAGACCACATAGGTGCTTAATCTGTGGAAAAAGTTTCATGTGGAGGTCAAACCTTGTTAAACATCAAGGCGTCCACACTAGGGACAGACCCCATAAGTGCTTAGACTGTGGAAAAAGTTTCATATGGAGGTCAACCCTTGTTAAACATCAGATAATCCACACAGGAGAGAAATCCCATAAATGTTTGGACTGTGGGAAAAGTTTCACACAAAGATCAAATCTTATGGCACATCAGGCAATCCACACAAGAGAGAGACCTCACAAGTGCTTAGACTGTGGAAAAGGTTTCATACAGAGGTCAAAGCTTCTTAAACATCAGGCAATCCACACAGGAGAGAAATCCCATAAATGTTTGGACTGTGGGAAAAGTTTTGCACAAAGATCAACTCTTATGGCACATAAAGCAATCCACACTGGAGAGAGACCCCATAAGTGCTTAGACTGTGGAAAAAGTTTCATACGGAGGTCAACCCTACTTCATCATCAGGCAATACACACAGGAGAGAAATCCCATAAATGTTTGGACTGTGGGAAAAGTTTCACACAAAGATCAAATCTTATGGCACATAAGGCAATCCACACTGGAGAGAGACCCCATAAATGCTTAATCTGTGGGAAAAGTTTCATACGGAGGTCAAATCTTATGGCACATCAGGCAATCCACACAAGAGAGAGACCTCATAAGTGCTTAGACTGTGGGAAAAGTTTCATACGGAGGTCAGACCTTGTTAGACATCAAGCAGTCCACACTGGAGAGAGATCCCATAAGTGCTTAGACTGTGGGAAAAGTTTCATACAGAGGTCAACCCTTGTTAAACATCAGATAATCCACACAGGAGAGAAATCCCATAAATGTTTGGACTGTGGGAAAAGTTTCACACAAAGATCAAGTCTTCTGGCACATCAGGCAGTCCACACCGGAGAAAGATCCCACAAGTGCTTAATCTGTGGGAAAAGTTTCATACGGAGGTCAGACCTTGTTAAACATCAAGCAGTCCACACTGGAGAGAGACCCCACAAGTGCTTAATCTGTGGAAAAAGTTTCATACGGAAGTCAGACCTTGTTAAACATCTGGCAATCCACACTGGAGAGAGACCCCATAAGTGCTTAGACTGTGGAAAAAGTTTCATACAAAAGTCACACCTTGTTGTACATCAGGCAATCCACACTGGAGAGAGACCCCATAAGTGCTTAGACTGTGGGAAAAGTTTCATACGGAGGTCAGCCCTTCTTATACATCAAGCAGTCCACACTGGAGAGAGACCCCATAAGTGCTTAGACTGTGGAAAAAGTTTCATACGGAGGTCAACCCTACTTGATCATCGGGCAATTCACACAGGAGAGAAATCCCATAAATGTTTGGACTGTGGGAAAAGTTTCACACAAAGATCAAATCTTATGGCACATCAGGCAATCCACACAAGAGAGAGACCTCACAAGTGCTTAGACTGTGGAAAAGGTTTCATACAGAGGTCAAACCTTAAACATCAGGCAATCCACACAGGAGAGAAATCCCATAAATGTTTGGACTGTGGGAAAAGTTTTGCACAAAGATCAACTCTTATGGCACATAAAGCAATCCACACTGGAGAGAGACCCCATAACTGCTTAGACTGTGGAAAAAGTTTCATACGGAGGTCAACCCTACTTCATCATCAGGCAATACACACAGGAGAGAAATCCCATAAATGTTTGGACTGTGGGAAAAGTTTCACACAAAGATCAAATCTTATGGCACATAAGGCAATCCACACTGGAGAGAGACCCCATAAATGCTTAATCTGTGGGAAAAGTTTCATACGGAGATCAAATCTTATGGCACATCAGGCAATCCACACAAGAGAGAGACCTCATAAGTGCTTAGACTGTGGGAAAAGTTTCATACGGAGGTCAGACCTTGTTAGACATCAAGCAGTCCACACTGGAGAGAGATCCCATAAGTGCTTAGACTGTGGGAAAAGTTTCATACAGAGGTCAACCCTTGTTAAACATCAGATAATCCACACAGGAGAGAAATCCCATAAATGTTTGGACTGTGGGAAAAGTTTCACACAAAGATCAAGTCTTCTGGCACATCAGGCAGTCCACACCGGAGAAAGATCCCACAAGTGCTTAATCTGTGGGAAAAGTTTCATACGGAGGTCAGACCTTGTTAAACATCAAGCAGTCCACACTGGAGAGAGACCCCATAAGTGCTTAGACTGTGGAAAAAGTTTCATACAGAGGTCAATCCTACTTAATCATCAGGTAGTCCACACTGGAGAGAGACCTCATAAGTGCTTAGACTGTGGGAAAAGTTTCATACGGAGGTCAGACCTTGTTAAACATCAGTTAATCCACACTGGAGAGAAATCCCATAAATGTTTGGACTGTGGGAAAAGTTTCATGCAAAGATCATATCTTATGGCACATCAGACAGTCCACACTGGAGAGAGACCCCACAAGTGCTTAGATTGTGGGAAAAGTTTCAAACAAAGATCAAATCTTCTGGCACATCAGGTAATCCACACAGGAGAGAGACCCCACAAGTGCTTAGACTGTGGAAAATGTTTCATATGGAGGTCCGGCCTTGTGAAACATCAAGCAATCCATACAAGAGGGAAATGTTAACATTTAGATTAAACTTGGGTGTAATAATGTCATTGTGTATATATATATCTCTTTAAAGTTTGTGGTAAACTGTCTATGAACGGCTTCATGGATAATTAATTACCTTATGTATCAGAGAGGTAGCCGTGTTAGTCTGTATCTGTAAAAAGCAACAGAGGGTCCAGTGGCACCTTTAAGACTAACAGAAGTATTGGGAGCATAAGCTTTCGTGGGTAAGAGCCTCACTTCTTCAGATGCAAGACTTGCATCTGAAGAAGTGAGGTTCTTACCCACGAAAGCTTATGCTCCCAATATTTCTGTTAGTCTTAAAGGTGCCACAGGACCCTCTGTTGCTAATTACCTTATGTTAATCCATGTAGTTTTATTACCTGTGATGTTTGTGAAGTAGGAGGTTACTTCCAAAACCTATTGTTCACCCAAGGACTGCCTGCTGTCGAGAGGCTGCAAAAATGTCTATATAAACTCTTGAGACCTGATCCTTTTATCTCAGATCTTTTAAAGCTTTATTTAGGAGGCGTTTGAGTCGTAAGACTGAGATCTTCAGTCCCCTCTGGACTGCCCTGATATTGATATTGGGATTGGTAGAATACTTTATATGATGAAGATTTTCAGGAATTCCCATCAGAATCTCAGAGGACATTTCCCCACATCAGTTATCGTTACAGACTTGCCTCTGTTGCCTCTCTGTCAAATCAGTTATTTTGTTGCAGCATCTCCCATACCATGAAGGGTTTACAGAGCTGAATGATGTGTCACACCTGTGCCAGGGAACTTTCAGTGAAATTAGCCTGTAATTAAAATCCAAAGTTATTACCCATTAAACATGACAGCAATTCCCTACCTTGTACTCCTGGGCAGCTTCCTCTATGGGAACCACCCTGTGAGCTCTGTGAGCCCAGGACAGATGGCAAACCAGACAGATGCGGGTTTGATCCTCTTCACAGAAATTTCAGAGTCTCCTGGTGTTCCCCACACACCCCGTCCCCTCCTGCTCCTTTTGCTGCCTGTAAACTCAGCCGATTGGCGATTTCTACCATGTTTGCCAGCTGCATGTTCAGCCTGACGTTTCTCTGTTGCACAGTTTCTGAGGGCAGGAGACGGCTGTATCGGATCCCTCCCAGCACTGGCTGACGTGCCTGCACTGCAGAGTGACAGCTTCTGTGAAATACTGCAGACAAATGGGACATGGAGCTTCCTCCTGGAGACTTTCCTGGGGGTTCTCTATGGCCATGGCTCCCTGTGTGGAGTTGTGTGTCTAAGGTGGGATAGTCAGGCTTGGCAGAATTTTTATTTTTAAGCAATTTTATATTTATTGATTTAAGCTTTCACAAAAATCTGGCCTTTAAGCATTTCATTCCAATTGTTATCAATTTAAATGTTCACAGTGGTGGGAGATTTAGGGCGGGATCAGACAATATTTGGGTCAGACAATAACTATTTAATGACAGTAGAGACAGATTCAAAAAGTTAAAGCTTCATACCCATTAAAATAGAGATTGCCAACATCACATGTCAAAATATGCAGAGGAAATATTCTTAAATCAATGTCTAATACGTTCTCAGGCAGCATTGTTCTTACTGGGCCTATTGGTAAATTTCAGTTATTAGCAATGGGAGTATTTTTTCCTGGTTTGTGTGAAATCAACATTTACAGACATCAACCGATAAAAGTCTAGTTCTTCCAAGTCCAGTGATATGAAACTCACAGGACAAAACCTAGGTTAAGCTGATATCAATGTTTCAAAGGCCTGATTCTCATGTACAGTAAGGCAGCTCTGGCTCAGTGTAGAGATGCGGTGTTTCCAACACTCATGATTTTATAATGAGTCTCATTGTATTTGTTGTGTTTGTTAAAGCCCCAGCCTCTGGAAGCATATTATGAGGTGAGACTCTTGGCTTTCCTTTCCTAAACAAAGGAAGTTTCTGGCTTTCTTGGTTGCAGAGAAAAACTTTAGGCTGCGCTCAGATCGCATTTTAAAGATCTGAGAAGCCAGAAGGCAAATACAGTATCTCCTCACTTAAAGTCGTCCCGGTTAATGTTTCATTGTTACGTTGCTGATCAATTAGGAAACACGCTCATTTCAAGTTGTGCAATGCTCCCTTCTAGCGTCCTTAAGCAGCCGCCTGCTTTGTCCACTGCTTGCAGGAAGAGCAGCCCGTTACAGCTAGCTGGTGGGACCTTGGAACCAGGGTGGGCCGGCAGCGCCCCATCAGCTCCCTGCTCCCCTAAGTTCCCAGTTGCCTGGAGTTCAGCTGTCCCTCCCCCCACTGCCATGTGCTGCTCCTGCCCGCTGCCTTGGAGCTGCTCCCTGAGACTCCTGCTTGCTGTGTTGGGGGGAGGGAAGAAAGAGGGGGGGCTAATGTCAGGGCATCCCCCCTCCCCCTTGCTCCTGCACTCCGCTTACCCCATCTTCCATAGATCAAGGGGGACACATGACAGGGCTCAGGATGGAGGGAACTTCCTGGCAGCAGCTTGCTGATTAACTTAACAAGGCAGCGTACTTAAGAGTGGGTCAGCTTATTTAAAGGGGAAATGCGCCTCTCTCTCTCTCTCTCTCACACACACATACACACACAGTGTGTGTCTCTGTCTCTGCCATGCTGTCTCCCCTCCCTTCATTTCTGCTGCCTTGTAGAGTGTGAGAGTTAACCCTTGAGGGCTCAGCCAATTGCTCGTTCATCATTTAGCAGTAAGGCATTCCCTGGGAAATATCCCACCCTCTGACTCCTCCACCTCAACCAAGCTTCACAATAATCATCACTGTGTACCAGTATTAAATTGTTTGTTTAAAACTATTACTGTGAATGTGTGTGTGTGTGTGTATATATATATATATATATATATATATATATATATATATATATATATATATATTAGTGTTTTGTCTAGTGAAAAAATATTCCCTGAACCTAACTCCTTCATTAACATTAATTCTTATGGGGAAATTGGATTCACTTAACATCGTTTCACTTAAAGTTGCATTTTACAGGAACATAACTACAATGTTAAGTGAAGAGTTCCTGTAGAAAGAATTCAACATTTATTATTATGTGTATGTTTCATAAAAGGCAATCACAGCATTTTCAGGGTCCTGACTCATAATTTTCAAAAGTTTGGGGTTAGCAATCCTGTGCCACTGAGAACTCAGGCCTTAAATCTCTATCTGCTACCCATGGAAAGCCCCTAATTTAGTGTGATCATTTATCTAAAACAGCAGAGTTAATGGAAAAGGAAATAGAGAGGCCAAGGTGTGGGAATGCGCATGGAGCTGGACTGTGGGTCCAAGCAGCAAATGAGCACAGCCCCCCCAGGATTGGCGGTGAACTAAAGAGATAAATTAGAACTTTCATTTTTTTATGTAGGTCCTTAGAGCCTTTGCTGGAGACAAGAGGCCTGACAACAGAAACTGACCACTGCCAAGGCAGTATTGCCAGCAGCACGTAATCAAAGATCATGAGATTGGTTGAAGGAAATGAGGTTTTTTTCTTCTAAAAAATTACATTCTGGATCGTATGTTTCTTTGTTTCCGAGCTTTCAGCGTTCGCTCTGGTCACATTGTCAATTTTTTCTATTCAGCCATGAGAGTGAGAAACTGACCTTCGTTGAAGTGAGAGCTGAGATGGTCACATAATCACAGGATTGCTGGAGCTGGGGCATTAAGAGAAACACCAGCTAGTGAAGGAGTCAGTGTGAAATCAGGAAAGTTTGCAACAACCCCAATGTGATGTTTTGTGATTTGACGTAAACAGGAAACAGCTGCATTTCTGTAGCTATTGCAGGCCCCTCTCTGGCCCCCATCACGGCACTACCTGAGCACCGCACAAACTTCAATGTGCTGAGCCTCGCCCTGCTGCAGATGGGGAAGAGCTCTTACCCCCATTTTACAAAAGGGAAAGTCAGGACCAGACAGAATAAGTGACTTGCCTGAGTTCACACAGAGCAGGGAACTGAACCTGGGTCTACTCAGGGTAACTTAGGCCCTGTCTACACTTGCAAGTTAGAGCGCATTAAATCAGCCCCGGGCGTCTTAACTCCTGAGGTGTCCACACTGGCAAGGCACGTAGAGCGCCCGGACTCCGTGGCTGGAGCGCTCTTGGTAATCCATCTCCACGAGAAGCATAGAGCTCTGCAGCCATGGCTCTCTCTGGGCACTGGAACTGGCTTAGTTTCACTTTCACAGGAATATGCCCCAGCACCCATAGGTGGCGAGTTATATGGGCCCGTGGTGCCCATGCTCCACCAATATTCCTGAAGGGGCACCCAGCTCCACCAATGTTTGGGCCCCAGGCCCGGTACTTTGGGGATCCCCGTGCCATGGGTCGGCAATGTGGGGCGCGCTCATCTCGGGGGCAGCTCCCCCCCCATCACTGTGAGCTGCTGAGAGGCCCCAGCTCTGACCTGGCTCCCAGCCCATTGGCCAGGAACCCCGGCCAATGGGATCTGCAGTGGGTGGTGCCAGAGCTGCCTGGCCACGCCTCCCCAGCAGGGAGGGGGAGGGAGCCCCAGGCAGCAGCTCTCAGCCCCAGGCAGAGAGAGAGCAGAAGGAGCCTGTCACTGTCAGACAGAGACAGACACAGCTGGTGAGTTGTGGGGACAGACAGATGGAGCCGGGGGAGGGGGAAGGGAGCAGCGATGGGCACCCCAGGGTGGCATAAAATACATAGGACAGAGGGGGCTTCCTGAGGGGGCTATAGCAACCCCCCACCCTCCGCAGAGCAGACCCGGGCTGTGGCTGGCTCCATCCATCACTCCAACATCCCACAGAGACCCACACAATCCTCTGCCCCCCTGAGAGACCCCCCAATGGCCCCTGTGCCCCTGTCATCCCCTCCAGAGAGTCCCCCTTTGTGCCAGACAATTCCCTCCCCCACTGCCTCCCCTACTCCAGAGTTCCCTACAATCTCCCCCTTTGCTCCCGCCCCCCAGCCCATTGGTCGGGAGTCTCCCAGTCTATTGGCCAGCACAGCCAATGGGAGGTGCACCTGAGGCAGGGGGCCTGTTTGCAGATGCAGACCTGGCTGGCCATGCCTCCACAGCACGGGGAGGGGGAGCCACAGGTGCGCAAGCCCCAGTCATCATCATCACAGGCCCAGCAATTCTCTGGATATCTAATTTCACTGAGGCAAGTAATTCAGTCTACTCTTCCTTTCCAGACAGTTTGTGGCTTTTCCTGTAAGAACACTTACAATTTCTTTGCAAAGAAGCCCAGTTACAGTTTTTTTCACTTGAGACGTATAATTTCTGGTCATTCATAAGCTCATTTATTTGGTTAACTCGGTTTCATAGACAATTTTAAAAGTCACTTGAATTGTACCTGGTTTTTTCCATTGGTCCAAAAACACATGGAAGATGTGCCGATTTTTATTTCTGTGGGCCAAACCACCCTGTGTAGAAATTTAAATGTCGGAGCCAGAAAAGCTCTTTAAGGGTAAGGGTCCCTTCAGGAAATTGTCCTCAAATCATTCAATAAGCATGTCATAAAAACAAATTTTATATTTCCAAGATCACTGCTTTTATAATTTAGACTCAGGTAAAGGAGAAAATCCCTGGAAATATTATTTTTAAGAGGGGGTTCCCAAGACTTGACATTTTAGTGAAAGGGGTTCACAGGTTGTTAAAGTTTGGGAACCACTGCCCTACAACAACATATTCCTACACTAAACAAAAGCAATGCAAGCAGTAATGCCCCCATTGTAATAATATGATGGGGTTGTTTCACTGCCTTAGTTACATAGCACATCACATCATAATTAGTACACAAAATAGACACTCTATAGGCTGTATGAAATCATGTTTTTAAATTTTATATATATTCTGAAGCACATGGATCTGACTCTAAGTCAGAAATTTTCTGAACCTCTGGTAGGAGTAAGCGTAAATTTTGAAACCGGTCGGATATCAAAGTGGTCCAATTAAAAGAAATCTGATACCTAAGATCTAATTGTAGGGCTTTGTCTGCTGGACAATAAATAATGTGATTTACTGCGACCGTGGTGAGATTAAAATGTAAGTCTAGCAAAGAGGTGGCCTTAATGTATACGCAGCTATCATTAGCTTGGAATAGCAACTGTCCTGTCAGGGAAGTTCCTTGTCCCATATCTGCTCAACAAACTTTGTTAAACATTGTGACCAGGGCCGGCTCCAGGGTTTTGGCTGCCCCAAGCAGCCAAAAAAAAAAAAAAAAAAAAAGCCGTGAGCGGGAGTGAGGGACCGTCCGCCGAATTGCCGCAGAATAGCTGGACCTGTCGCCCTTCTCCTGAGTGACCGCCCCAAGCACCTGCTTGCCAAGCTGGTGCCTGGAGCCGGCCCTGATTGTGACAGCTTCCCCTTGCTTCAATTTCCTTACATACTGAAGCTGCAGGAGTTCCAAGGGCCAAAATGTCCACTGATTCCCTATTCCAATCCAAATATCAGGTGTTATTCCAGGAGCACTAACAAGAAATTGGCTAGGCATTACCAGGTGGTCTAATCTCCCAGATGTCACGGTGAATAATCCAGTCCCACATGCATCCTCCCCATGGACACAGCAGGATTCAGTATGTGGAAGCCCACACCAACCGGCCCATATGCTTGGAAGGAGCACTGCCAGTACTTGCACATCCATCCTGAAAATCTCCAAGTATGTCTCCATGGCCACAGATCAGATGGTACTCCTGAAGCACTGATAAGGGCAGTGGGCCATGCCTGATGCTCAAGGTCACTCCGAATGGCCATCAGCTGGTCATTCAGAAAATCCTGAATCTCTGAACATGCTAGATCCCACTGCAATTCCTTTTCTGCCTCAGTAATTTTTAATACCATCTCTGTCAACAGCTCATTGAACTAAGGGCAGAAATAACATGTAATTCACCAACTCCAGCTTGCACCTGGGTCAACTGTGCTCCAGTAATAAGACCAGTGGCCTTTTCTAGTTGCCCTAATTTCTCATCATGTTGTTGGCCCTTAAGAATATTCCAAATTGTTGCTGCACTATTTGCACCATCCCATAAGTGTCCAGCTAAACCTCTTTTCTTCCTGGAGGAGACTTACATCTGTGCCCTTTGCTGTGCTCGCCAAATAGCAGCTCCCCTGGAGCAATTTGGATACATGGAAGTGATCTGAAAACTGGATAGGGCAGGGTGAATCTCACAATCCCTAATGTGGCATTAATTATTGTTATTCCATATTGTAGTACACCTCTCTCAGGGATAGCATTATACCACATCTATTGTTTAAATATTCTCAGGTACTTTCAAGAGGCATTAACATTAAATTATTATTAGTTACTTACTGAGATCATTTCAGTACAGGTAAAATTTCCAATGGCAGAACACATTCTCTGAGTATGAGTCTGATTATTTACTAATTGGGTAACCAAAACAACAAGGACCCCTTCCCCCGATATACTACAGACCCCTGGAATGGCCATTATATCAACCCCATTATAAAACCTTAATTTCAAATTCTTGAAGCTCATTTGTAATGATGTCAAAAACTTTTATCTCCTTTGACCAGTCTTTTACCACTCAATTGTTCGCTTATATGGGATACCCTGAGCCTTAAAAATAAACTTTTTCAGACAATATTTAAATAAATCACTAAAGTGTGAAGGCCTTGGCCATTGGGTTTTATCAGATATATGGCATTGTCTGTATTTGGATGTATTACAGGGGTAATAGTGTAATGGAGGAGATGGCGGGGGCAGTGGCAACAAGGTGCCTTTGCTATTTGTCATTTAAAATCCAGTTAGGCAGGGCAATACATGCTGAAGGACTTATCCAAAAACACAGGGCGCAGCCTGTGGAATAAACCCCCAAATCCAATCAATACCACATTCCCAAGCATGGATCCCACAAGTTTCTTCCTGCCAGTGTATAATTTTTTGTTTCTTCACCAGGGTCAGTTCTTAATGTCTTTTGTAGTCAGGAATTCCTGGACTTTGGCAATTTCAGCGGAGCAAGTGTTCCTTCTTCTTTCTTGAAGGAATCGTGGCTCAGCATCATACAGGAGAGAGGTTACAAGCACAGCGCCCTGTAGTGCTTTGATTTCTGTATCAAATACTGAATGCAGGTTAGCTCTGTCAGTGGACAAGGGAGAGGTTACCAGCACATCACCTTGTCCTTTTCTCCTGCTGTTCAGAAGGAAGAAAAGAAATATCAAAAGGAGACGCAGTGAAAAGCATGGGTCCAGGCAGTCAGTCCTTGGCACTTCACAGCGGTGTTGGTAGTCAGCAGGACTTGGTAAGGGCCTTTCCAGCGTGGAGCCAAAGCAGTCTTTCATTGGTGGAGCTTTACATAGATCCATTCTCCTGGTTCCAAGGAGTGGCAGGGCTGCTAGGGTCTTTGGATAGCGCTTCTTTTACCTGTGAGAAAATAAACTAACACATTTCATTAATGCCTGGCAGTGTTTTGCAGATTTTACAGCTGCTTGGGCACATTCAAGCCCCCCCTTCTTGGTTGTCAGCCAAGTCTTAGCTGTGAGCAGTGTCCTTGAACGGAGCCAGTGTCTTATCTTTGGACTGAGCTTGCTAGCTATAGTTTTTTTAATTAACTTGTTCTGTTCTTTTTCCTTCTCCCCTTCTTGGCTTCTTTTAACCTACAAAGGAAACTTCCACTCTTCACTCATACAGCTTTTCCCAACAATGAACGCATACACATTGCCATTATACAGTACTTTATCTTATTATTCAATGTATGCCACATACACCCTTCCAGTAAAATAACTTTATTACAGAGCTTTGGAGCAACAAGCCAGGACAAGCACACCCACTTTTGAGGAGTCCACTTGGTACAACCTCTGGTGTCCAATAGCTTTCCTCCCTCCCCAGCCCTCTGGTGGGCAGGGGCCAAACCGAATGCAGGGTGGGGGGCCCCAGCTGGGAGGTGGGAAAGGAGAGGGGCTCAGGGGCACAATCATGGTGGGGGATGGTGGTGGCTGATGTGCTGGATCTACACTGGTGGGGCCCTGCCACACCCCCTGGCTTGAAGGGGTTTCTCAATGGCTCTCAGTCGCCCCCCCCCCCACAGTACAGATTCTTTCAGCGCCTCTGCCTGGGACTAGGAGCCAGGGATAAGAACGGGGTACAGCTGGCGGGGGGTGAACCTAGGGCTGGGAGAGGCAGGCTCGGAACACAGCATAGAACAGATCTTGTTAACACAGATATCAAAGTCCATCTTGGGGAGAATCCAGAGACTGGATCAGGCCCTGGGCTTTCCCCGCTGAGTCCCAAACCAAGAGACTGACCCGCTTCCAGTCCCCCATCTTCAGTGACATCCAGCTGCCCCTCCTCCATGCTTTCTCTCTTTCCCAGGAAAACAGGTCACCTGGCCTCCCCCTCTCGCTCTGTGCTCCAGCACCTTCGGCTGGTTCCTTGCAGAGGACGGGGTCAGGCCATTGCTTGCCAGGATACAGAATTCTGGCCATTCTCTATGCCCAGGCAGCCACTCTACGGTCACACCTGCCCTCTAGAGGTCTCCGCAATGATCACACACCCGTATCCCACCAGCTCGATACTTGAGTAACACATGGGGAAACTGAGGCACACACATGCTATTCAGAGAAACCATTAAGACCATTCCAGCTTCCTCACACCCCTCTCAGACCAGCCCAGGGACATTTTTTCCAGTGGCTGGAACCACTCTAACTATACCAGCCACTGAGCCTGAGCTCCCAGGTGATGGAGAGACCTGGGGAAAGGGCTGGAGCCGGGCAGGGAAATGACTCTGCACAAAGGACACCTTTTAGGGACCTACTGGTGTTGCAGAGTGTTCAGTGCTGGGGGGAGGGGCCAGGTCTGTATTGTGATAAAGTGACTGAGGGTTTTCCCAGTGTGGCAGAGTTCAGAGCGTCTGTCTGCAGGGAGAGACGGGAGACATGGACACAAGCCCCTTCTGTAACTTCCCCCATTGCCCCTCTTGCCCTGACAAGCTAAAGAATCACATCCACATTTTGTTCCAGATCGTCCGGTCTTTCAGGGGACAGAGAAGGGAAATGGCTGTGATTGAGACAGCTCAGGTAGGGGACTTGAAGGGAGCTGCGTGGGCGGGGGGCGGGGGGAGAGAGGAGGATTTGCTGTAGAGGGGGAGGGGCAGGAAACACACAGTGTGAGGCAGTTTGGGGACAGGGTGTCATAAACCTGCTGGAACATGATCAACCTGGGCCTGATTTTGTGAAAAGGCCCATTGGCTAGGGGGGGAGGGGGAGGGACATTCCTCCATTTCTGACCCAGGAAACACCCCACTAGCTGCTGTGAAATACAAAGGGAAGCTGTTGGGATTCCTGTCCCTGGCTCAGAGCTCTGCTTCCCGTATCAGCCTATGGCTGGCAGGTGTGTGGGAAATGAGAAGACCCTGCCCTGCTCCACCTGCTGTGAAGGAAAAGGAGCTCTCACCTTCTCCCCACCCCCTGAAGCCTCCTGGTGCTCTGAGCAGGGTGTGGGGGGATTTCTGCTTTTCTGGCCCTCCCAGAGCTTCTCTGTTTTGTTTATTTTTTCCCTGTGACTAGTGCAGAGGTGGGCAAACTATGGCCCGTGGGCCACATCTGGCCTACGGGACCGTCCTGCCCGGCCCTTGAGTTCCTGGCCAGGGAGGCTAGCCCCTGGCCCCTCCCCTGCTGTCCCCCCTTCTCCACAGCCTCAACTTGCCATGCCGCCAGTGCTCTAGACTGCGTGGTGGTGTGGCTGGCTCCAGCCGGATTGCACAGCTACTAGTCCTGGTGCTCTGAGCAGCATGGTAAGCGGTCAGGGGTGGGGGTTGGATAAGGGGCAGGGTTTCCAGGGGACAGTCAGGGGACAGGGAGCAGGGGTGGTTCGATAGGTGTGGGAGTCTCGGGGGGCCTGAAAGGGGGGGTGTCAATAGGGGTCAGGGCCGTCAGGGGACAGGGGGAATTGGATAGGGTGTGGGGTCCTGGGAGGCAGTTAGGGGTGGGGGGTCCTGGGATGGGGAGGTCATGGGAGAGAAAGCCAGCGGGGTTGGATTGGTTGGAGATTTTGAGGTGGGCAGTCAGGGGATGGGAAGTGGGAGGGGGTGGATAGGGGCAGGGCCAGGCTATTTGGGGGAGTCACAGCCTTCCCTACCCATCCCTCCATATTGTTTCCAAATCCCAATGTGGACCTCAGGCCAAAAAGTTTCCCCATCCCTGGACTAGTGGGATTGTGGCTGGGGCAGCAGGTGCTCAGTGCAGGACTCTTTGTTGTTTCAGGTGCCAGTGACCTTCAAGGAGGTGGCTGTGTATTTTACCCAGGGACAGGGGGCTCTGCTGGACCCCGCTCAGGGAACCCTCTACAGGGACATCATGCAGGAGAACTACGAGATGGTGACCTCACTGGGTAAGGGATTCCCGTCCCCTTGCTTATTAGAAGCCGTGGGGTCTGCATGTCTGACACTGGTCAGGTTCTTCCCTGGTCAGTTAGATTGGAGGGGAATGGGCTCTGTAATGCACAGCTGCCGTGTGAGCGAGACTTGCATCTCCATACACTCTCCAGTGAGACCAGGGTGTCAAAACCTACGGAATATACTAAATCATCCCGACCCAACCCCCCTTGCTTTCCAGGCTGTCTGTGTTGTTTCTCATTCACACACACAATCCCTGTTCACTTCCCTCCTTGGTAACAGCTCCAGCCATGTGGAGGGCTCTGGGCTCTGCCGGTTTAGAAATGGGCAGGGGTTTAACTCCAGAGCTGGGTATGCGTCAGCAGGGCCCCCAGAGAGCACAGATCCTAGGAACTCCTAGTGAGGGCGTCACAATTCCCCCCACCTCCCCAGACGTCTGCCTCCCCAAAGGTGGCTCAGTTACCATGTTCCCATCCTCTTCGATTCCATGTTCTGCCAGCAGAGCACAGGGACAGGTTCCACCCATGGAATGTCCTTTCTGACAGACACTCTCTCAATCCTCCACACACCCTGATCTGGTCTGATTTCACTTCCTGCACAGGATTCCCCCTTCCCAAACCTGAACTGATCTCCCACCTGGAATGATGGGAAGAACCATGAGTGCCCAATCATTAGGCCTGTGAGGAAACAGAGATCCTGAGAGGTGCCTGCACAGGTGAGGACTGACACACAAACCATCTAGTGAATGAAGGAAAAAGTGGAGAATCCCACAAATGTGGTATCAGTAAGTGCCCTCAGTTCTTCCTCATCTCACCCAGGGCAGGGCTGTAGTCAGCAGATATGACTGACATTGCTTTCCACCTGTCCTGTTACCTGCAGGAGTTTCCTTCCCAATGTTTCTTCTCTGTGAATTTTTGGGTGGGATGTGGAGGTAGAATCCTATTATAAAACCTTAATTTCAAATTCAGCTTTAATATGTTGGGTTTTCCCTCCATGCTATTCCTCTTTCTTTCTCCCAGGCACAATGACTCCTGACTGGATTGTCTCTCTCCCAGCAGGGGAAGTGGAACCAGAGGGGACCTTTGTGGGAAGAGCTGAAGGGAATTTTTCCCAATGCTTGGAACAGGGAGAAGAGTGGGAAAATTGGCAGAGGTCAGAGAGGCTTCTGGGAAACCACTCAAGGGAGCAAATTGATTAATCTATTAGCTGTGGGGAAGGATACAGGGATCCCACAGCCCGGCAGACAACCCGAAAGGAAGAAAAATGCTATGAATGCCTTGGTTATGGAAAAGCATTCGTTCTGAGACCACAGCTTGTTACGCCTCAGACAATTCATACTGGAGACAAATCACTTCATGGGGAAAACTTCAATAACTGCTCATATTTTAATAACCATGGGAGAAACCACACAGGACAGAAACCCTATCAATGCCTGGAGGGCAAGAACTACTTGAATTGGAAAGTAGCACTGATAAGCCACATAGGAGGGAGACTCCATAAATGTTTAGACTGTGGAAAAAGTTTTATATGGAAGTCATACGTTGTCAGACATCAGGCTATCCACATAGGAGAGAGATCCCATAAGTGTTTGGACTGTGGGAAAAGTTTCACAAACAAATCAAATCTTATAACACATCAGAGGATCCATACAGGAGAGAGACCCCATTATTGCTCAGACAGTGGAAAAAGTTTCATACAGAGGTCACATCTTGTTAGACATCAGGCAATCGACACAGGAGACAGATCCCATAACTGCTTAATTTGTGGAAAAAGTTTCATACTGAGGTCAGCCTTTGTTTCACTTCAGAGAATCCACAAAGGAGAGAGACCCCACATGTGCTTAGACTGTGGGAAAAGTTTCATACAGAGGTCAAATCCTACTTAGTCATCAGACAGGCCACACTGGAGAGAGACCTCATAAGTGCTTAGACTGTGGGAAAAGTTTCATACGGAGGTCAAATCTTGTTGAACATCAAGCAATCCACACTGGAAAGAGACCCCATCAGTGTTTAGACTGTGGAAAAAGTTTCATACAGAGGTCAGGCCTTGCTGTACATTGGAGAATCCACACAGGAGAGAGACCCTATCAGTGCTCAAACTGTGGCAGAAGTTTTATACAGAGGTCAACCCTTGTTAAACATCAAGCAATCCATACAGGAGGAAGACCATAAGTGCTTGGACTCTGGGAAAGGTTTCAGAAACAGATCAGCCCTTCTAAACATCAGGCAAAAGACACATAGTGCTTAGACTGTGGAAACACATTTCAAATAGATGCCAGCCCTTGTTTTCCATCAGTGAATCCACCCAGGGGAGAGACCCCATAACTGCTTAGCCTGTGGAAAGAGTTTTATACGGAGGTCAAATATTGTTAAACAGCCAGCAATCCACAGAGGAGAGAGACCCCAAAAGTGCTTAGACAGTGGGAAACGTTTCATAAACCGATCAGTCCTTGTTTTAAATGAGAAAATCCACCCAAGAGCAAGACTCCATAAGTACTTGGACTGTGGCAAAAGTTGCACACTGAGATCACCCCTCATTAAACACTGGAGAATTCACTGGAGTCTTGTTTGAGGGAGAAGGCAACATGGCACATTTAATTTGAACACAGAGAAAGCTACTAACTCATAATTTGTCCAAAGGTGGTTAACACCGTTTCATTTATAAATAGACAATTTCATTAATTAAAAAAGGTGGTTTCATTACAGTAATTTCATTGCTAGTATACAGAGCTATATTGGTAGGTATAATTTATTAAAAGGGTGATTTCATTCTTTAGCCCTGCAACCTGTCCTGAAAGAGTTAAGAACCTTGCAGGATATTTGACCCAGATTCAGCCTTTAGAGACATGTTAGAAAAGTGTTTAAATGGTATTTGGGGCTATTCCAAGTAATAGAGACTAGAACTTTGAAATGTAAACTTGTATTGTTAAGAAAATGGAAGAAATAATAGTGTGGTTGATTAATCATGATTAACTCAAAAATAATTGTGGGTAGAAAAATTAATAGAATACCAATTGAAATTTGTTAAATGTTTTTGGATGTTTTCCTACATTTTAATTTCTATTGATTTCTATCACAACAAAAAATAGAAAGTGTACAGTGCTTACTTTATATTATTTTTATTACAAATATTTGTACTGTAAACATGAAAAGCAAAAATAGTATATTTCAATTCACCTCATACAAATACTGTAGTGCAATCTCCTTATCATGAAAGTGTAACTTAGAATGTAGATTATTTTTGTTATATAAGTGCACTCAAAATAAAGCAATTACAAACTTTAGAGCCTAGAAGTCCATTCAGTGCTACTTCTTTTTCTGCCAATCGCTTAGACAAACAAGTTTGTTTCCATTTGCAGGCGATAATGCTGCAAGTGAGAAGAGGCAATTTTATGACACTGTTGCAGCTTGAATTGCAAGATATTTACATGTCAGATGTGCTAAAGATTCCTATGTCCCTTCATGCTTCAACCACCATTGCTTAGCCTCCCTTCGCCCAGGGCCAGCTCTAGGTTTTTTCCTGCTCCAAGCAAAAAAACTTTTGGCTCCACTCCCGTGCCCACCTGCTGCCCCAGTCCTGGGTTCTCCCCCACCACCACCCTCCCACACCCTCTGCCGCCCCAGCGCTGGGCTGCCCCTTTCCCCCCAGCCCCCTACTGCCCCATCCCTGGGTTCTCCACCAACTTGCACCCTCCCACCGCCTCAGCCCTGGGTCACTGGTAACTCGCTCCCAGGTTGGGTCATTCAGCAGGAATTTTGGATGTACACAGAACACAGACAGGATTGGTTCCCATATGGTTACAGAACTGCAGTAAAGAGGCACCATTTTCAGCTTGTGTGATTGGAGGATATCTGGATGCATATTATAAGACTGTCCTACATAAATGAGGAAAAGTTGAGGTGCCTTTATTATTCTTTTGTTCCACTCTTTGTTTCTATGGGGAATTTGCCAATGCGATACCACTGTCTTCCTTTCAAACAAATTAAACTAAAAAAAAAAAAAAAAGGCAATGGCTGTTGAAAATAGCAATTCCAGTCCTAATAACCACTGGGAAGCATTTCTTGCTCAATTTTATCCTACTTTTTCTTCAGTAAATTACAGTGGATCAGTATATTCGATTTGGGAGAAATGAAGTAACAGCTGCCCAAATTGAGCTTGAGCACTCCTGAATGTTGAGGTGTTCAAACTGGAAGGCAGGTGCTAGATTCCCTTTCTGAATATTAGCTAAATCTGGAAAGGAAAAGTCAGTTTCTGCTTCCATGGCTCAGAAGTGGAAATCCTCCTGAGTGCCTGATACTGTATCTAAAGCTGACCAGGTCCTCTAGCAGAGCCTCCCCTCCCTTACTTTTCATTTTAAATTCTAGTGGGATCCACATATCTCCCTTACTAGGCTTCAGATAGACAGGGGCACTGTCCATTTAGTCCACCCAATTCCTTCTTTGGGGGCTGCAAGGTGAAGTCACACCAGTATCCCTAATCCAGTCTGGGGATATCTTCTGAAGGGGATATCTGGGCCAAAGCCTTCTACTCCTTGGGCATACTTCCCAGGCCACCCCGCTCTAGCAGTGAGCTCTCCCTTCACAACAAGCTGCAGCATGAGGTTTCAGCTACCATACTCCTTCCCTTTCCTGTTGATAGCTGCCAAGGGTTTGCTGGGAAATGTAGTTCTTTCCCTGCTCTAGGGCTGGCTCTATAGGCAGGGAGCTAGGCAAGGAACTATAGCTCCGAGGGGCCTGCAGGTTTTCAGCTCCCATGCTGGATCCCCAGCTGCTCAATGGCTCCGCTTCTGCAGGGTTGTGAGAAGGGAGGAAGTGAGTTAAAAAAAAAAAAAAAGGATGGCGCGAATGCCATCCCCTGCAAATATGCTTCCCAAAGCACCTGCTTGTTTTGTTGGTGCCTAGAGCCGGCCCTGGGTGGGAGGGGAAAATAAATCTCACTTATACATTGTCTGTCCTGGGATGATTGTGAGGCTGCAAGGATTTTGGTTCCATTTGCCAGGAAGGAGTTAAAATTCAGGCAGCAGAAAAGACAGAAACTGCTGAGAAGCAAGGACATAGTTTCTGTCAATACATGATAACTTAGTTCAGCTTATCGGTAAGAAGGAACAAAGCTTGTGCCCATGGAAAGCGACAGT
>NW_027053294.1:0-40370 GCF_011386835.1 Chrysemys picta bellii
CAGAACCAAGAACACTGCACCCGGAAAAGACAGCATCCCCTACAGCCTCCTCAAGAAACGGGACCCCGGCTGCCTCCTGCTCTCCACCATCTTTAACTTGTGCAAGCGCTTCGGCCGCTCCCCCACCTCCTGGAAGAAGGCCATGACCGTCTTGATTCCAAGAAGGGCGAGCGGGATGACCCCAGCAACTGGAGACCCATCTCCCTCTGCTCCACCATGTACAAACTGTACGCCAGCTGCCTGGCAGCCAGGATCACGGAGTGGGCGACGACCGGGGGAGCCATCAGCCCTGCCCAGAAGGGCTTCATGCCGTCGGAGGGGTGCTACGAGCACAACTTCCTTCTCCAGACCGTCATCCAGACGACCAGGAGAACGCGGAGGCAGTGCTCGATAGCGTGGCTCGACCTGGCCAACGCCTTCGGGTCCATCCCCCACCATCACATCTTCGACACCCTACAGGAGTTTGGGATGCCAGAGACCTTTCTCCACCTGATCCGGGAGCTGTACGAGGGCTGCAGCACCACCATCCGATCGGTAGAAGGGGAGACCGCAGAGATACCGATCCACAGCGGCGTGAAGCAGGGTTGCCCCCTCAGCCCCATCGTCTTTAACCTCGCCATGGAGCCGCTCCTGCGGGCGATCTCCGACGGCGGCGACGGCTTCGACCTGCACGGCGAGAGGGTGAGCGTCCTGGCCTACGCGGATGACCTGGTCCTGATCGCGGACGACCCCGAGAGGCTCCAGGGCATGCTCGACACCATCGGGAGAGCCGCGGACTGGACGGGACTCCGCTTCAACGCCAAGAAGTGTGCGTCCCTCCACGTTGACGGGAGCAAGAGGGACTCGGTACTGATGACGGAGTTCCTCATCCAGGGCGAGTCCGTCGTTCCTCTGGCGGAGGGGCAGGCATACCAACACCTCGGCACACCGACAGGCTTCCGCGTCCAGCAGACCCCAGAAGACACCATCGGGGGGATCCTGCAGGACGTCGCCAAAATCGACACATCCCTGCTGGCGCCGTGGCAGAAGATCAACGCCCTCAACACCTTCCTGATCCCCCGCATCGCCTTCGTCCTGAGGGATCCGCCGTGGCAAAGGTGCCCCTCAACAAGGCGGACAACGCCATCCGGAAGCTGGTCAAAAACTGGATGTCCCTGCCCCGGAGAGCCAGCAACGAACTCGTATACATCAAGCACAGGCACGGTGGTGCCGGCGTCCCCCGTATGGGAGACCTCTGTGACGTTGCGGTCCTCACGCACGCCTTCCGCCTCCTGACGTGCCCGGACGCCAAAGTGAAGAACGTTGCAATGGCCGCCCTCCACGCCGCCACCGAGAAACGAATCGGCAGACCTCCCTCCGACCAAGATGTGGCCACCTTCATGAGCGGCTCCCTGGATGGCGACTTCGCCCGGGACAGGGGAGACTTCGCCTCGCTGTGGACCCGCGCCCGCATTGCCACGCGCCGGCTGGGAAAGCGCCTGGGCTGCCGCTGGGAATGGAACGAGGAACGGCAGGAGCTGGGAGTCCTGATACCGCGGATCGGAACGGAGGACAACATCATCGTCACCCCCGGAGCCAGAGGCGTGCTGGAGAGATCGCTGAAGGCCGCCGTCCACGCGCTCTACGTGGACGCCCTGAAGAAAAAGCCGGACCAGGGTAAAGTCTTCGAAGTAACCAGCAAATGGGACTCCAGCAACCACTTCCTCCCCACAGGCAGCTTCACCCGGTTCGCCGACTGGCGGTTCATCCACCGCGCCCGGCTGAATTGCGTCCCGCTCAACGGTGCCATCCGCCACGGGAACCGGGACAAACGCTGCAGGAAGTGCGGGTACGTCAACGAAACCCTGCCCCACGTCCTATGCTGCTGCAAGCCCCACGCCAGAGCCTGGCAGCTACGCCACAACGCCGTCCAGGACCGTCTAGTGAAGGCCATCAACCCGCGTCTGGGAGAGATCACCGTCAACCGCGCCGTCCCCGGCACCGACAGCCCGCTGCGCCCGGACATCGTCGTCACGGACGAGGTGGGGAAAAAGATCATCCTGGTCGACGTAGCGATTCCGTTCGAGAACAGGACCCCGGCCTTCCGCGAAGCCCGAGCCCGCAAGCTCGAAAAATACGCCCCCCTGGCTGACACCCTGCGGACTAAGGGTTACGAGGTTCACGTCGACGCTCTGCTCGTTGGGGCCCTGGGTGCCTGGGACCCGTGTAACGAACGCGTGCTGAGGACCTGTGGGGTGGGCCGTCATTACGCGCGGCTCATGAGACGCCTAATGGTCTCGGACGCTATCCGTTGGTCCCGGGACATTTACATCGAGCACATCACCGGCCACCGCCAATACCAAGAGTGAGCCGGGGAGACCTCGTGCACCCACACACACCCCCTGCTGGACCCTATCCCCTGAGCCCTAAACCCACCAAACCTAGCTGAATCCCGCCACGTGAGGGTCACCCCATCCCCATTACCCAGCCCGCTTACTTATACCCATGACTATCTCTACCTCCCGTATGGGTGATAGACCCTCACCGTTTATCGACTGTGTCCTGATCCCGCCCACCGGTTACCCACCCCTCATTGGGGACATTGCAGTGTGTATATACTATGTGTGCTGCCCAGCCCCAAAACACCAACATACCCCCATACTCTGCATGTTACCCCCAATGACCAATAACTTACGCTTTAAATTTTCTGTATCGTTTATTTCTTTTAAATATTCTCTAATAAAATTTAAATCTGTTCTTATCAGTTTAATCTTTATTAATTGAACATGATAAGCCACTACCTAGATCTATATCAGTTTAATCTGAATCTCTACTGATACACTGTATCAGCCATCCTGAAGAGCTCATGGTGCCCTGGGATGCATCCTGCAACCCCTAACACGCAACCTAAAGCTCTGACCACTGTCCCAGCACAGCCCATTGCTCGACACAGGCTCCCGGCTGTTACGCCTGGTCCTCCCCGGAGATCTTCTCAGACCACTACCCGAAAGAAGACTCTCGGTGCCTCAGAGCCATGGCAAACCAGCAGACCCAGAGGGAAGTGCGAAGACAAGGAGAATCGCCCCCAAGATGTTGCTGCAGAAAGCTCTTCCATCCGAGGACCAGCCTGCAGGAACACCACCGAGAGCGTACACCCCAGTCTCCGACCGCCGGGAGGCCGCCCTGCAGTGCTCCAACCGCTGGAAGATCCTGCAGCCGACCGCCAGCAGCTGCAACCACCGGGAGTCTGCCCCACCTCGCTCCTGCCGCGGGAAGAGCCGCAGCCGCGGAGAGACTGCCTCCCCACGCCCCTGCTGCACGAGACATCCACTGCCGCCCGGTTGCTGCTGCTGCCGCCAGGAGTCCGTCCCCACGTGTCCCAGCTGCCGGAGAGGAGCCCCACTGGCCATCTGCTGCCCCTGGGGCCAGGTATCCTTCTCACTGAGCCCCAGCACCTACCCCCTCCAGGGGATTCTCCCGCGGCTCCCCACCGCCCATGCCGCCGGGGGGTTGCCCCCCCTCCCCAAAGCGGCCGCCCATGCCACCGGGGGACCCGTGCCCCACGCCCTGGCCGCCCCCCCTGGCGCAGCCTGGGGACCCCCGCCACGCGCCTCAGCCGCTGCTGCTCCGGCCGCCGGGGGATCCCTGCCCCGAGCCCCAGCCCCTGCCGCGTGTCCACCTTGGGGAGCCGGGCCGCGTGCTCCAGCTGCCCTTACCCCAGCCACCGGTGGGGGACTCCTGCCCCACGCCCTGGCCACCTCTGCTTGGGCAGCTCGGGGAGCCCCACCGCGTGTCCCGACCGCCGCTGCCCGAACCGCCGTCAGGGGTTCCCTGCCCCGTGCCCCGACTGCCGCTGCCTCCACAGCCCGGGGAGCCCCGCGGCGTGCCGCAGCCGCCGCGACCCGAGCCACCCGGGGACTCCTGCCCCGCTCCCCGGCTGCCGCTGCTTGAGCAGCCCGGGGAGCCCCGCGGCGCGCCTCCGCCGCCCGGGGACTCCTGCCCCGTTCCCCGGCTGCCACTACCGGAGCAGCCCGGGGAGCCCCCGCGGCGCGCTGCCGCCGCAACCGGGGGACTCCTGCCCCGCTCCCCGGCTGCCGCTGCTTGAGCAGCCCGGGGAGCCCCGCGGCGCGCCTCCGCCGCCCGGGGACTCCTGCCCCGTTCCCCGGCTGCCAATACCGGAGCAGCCCGGGGAGCCCCGCGGCGCGCTGCCGCCGCCGCCGGGGGACTCCTGCCCCGCTCCCCGGTTACCGCTGCCTACACGGCCCGGGGAGCCCTGCGGCGCGCCTCCGCCGCCGCCGCTGGGGGACTCCTGCCCCGTTCCCCGGCTGCCACTACCGGAGCAGCCCGGGGAGCCCCGCGGCGCGCCGCCGCCGCCGCCGGGGGACTCCTGCCCCGCTCCCCGGCTGCCGCTGCTTGAGCAGCCCGGGGAGCCCCGCGGAGCGCCGCCGCCGCCGCCCGGGGACTCCTGCCCCGCTCCCCGGTTACCGCTGCCTACACGGCCCGGGGAGCCCTGCGGCGCGCCTCCGCCGCCGCCGCCCGGGGGCTCCTGCCCCGCTCTCCGGCTATCGGAGCAGCCCGGGGAGCCCCGCGGCGCACCGCCGCCGCTGGGGGACTCCTGCCCCGTTCCCCGGCTGCCACTGCCGGAGCAGCCCGGGGAGCCCGGTGGCACGCCGCCGCCGCCGCCGCTCGGGGACTCCCGCCCCGCGCCCCGGCTGCCGCGGTCCGCGGAGCCCCGCGGCGTACCGCGGCCGGGGCTGCCTGGGGACTCCTGCCCCGCTGCCCGGCTGCCACTGCCCGAGCGGCCCGGGGAGACCCGCGGCGCACCCTCGCCGCCGCCGCTCGGGGACTCCCGCCACGTGCCCCGGCTGCCGCCCGGAGACCCCTGTCCCGCTCCCCGGCTGCCGCTGCCTGGGCAGCCCGGGGAGCCCCGCGGAGCCCCGCAGCCGCCGCTGGTCCCACCGCCAGGGGACTCCTGCTCCGCTCCCCAGCTGCAGCTGCTCGGGCAACACGAGGAGCCCCGCCACGTGGCCCAGTCACCGCTGCCTTGGCCCCTGGGGATCTCCTGCCCCGCGCTGCTGCCGCCTATGCAGCCGGGGGATCCCCACCACCCGCCCCGGCCGCCGCTGTCTGAGCCCCCGGGGGTCTCCTGCCCCGCGCAGCTGCCGCCTATGCAGCCAGGGGATCCCCACCACCCGCCCCAGCCGCCACCGCCCGAGCTACAGGGGGCCTCCCACCCTGCGCTCCAGCCGCCACCGCTCACAGTGCCCGAGGAGCCCACTGATGCGCCCCGGCAGACAGGACCCCGACCCGCTGCCCGCCGACTGCCGCAGAACCTGGGAAACCTGCCCCCCCATCACCTGGCACTCCAGCTGCAGAGCGACTCCCCCGCTGTCCACCAGCTGCTCCAGCCACCGGGGGACCCCCCAACCACTCCCCTGCCACCCCAACCGCCAGGGACATCCTCCACGCTCCTGCTGCTCCAGCCAACGGGAGACCCCCACACCGCCCCACAGCAGCCACAACCGCTGAACTCCCCACCCCACGTCCCCCGGCTGTCAAGGGAACTCTGCCACACGCCCCAATCACCACAAGATGCCTCCCCGGTCCTCCTGCGGTACCCAGACACGCCCCCCTGCTCCCCAGCAGCTCCAGCCACCACGAGACGGCTCCCCTGTCCCCCGGCGGGCACCAGTCACACCCCCTGGTCCCCAGCAGTCCCCGCCCGACCCCCAGCGGGACACCCTTACTGGAGAAACCTCTACTACCACTGAGACCCCCGCTCCGCAGGGGGGTGACGAGGACACCATCTACCTCACATACCCCCTTGCCGCTGATGCGCTCACCTGCCCATCTGCTCGCCGCCCCGGCGTTTCCGCCTCCTCGGAGGAGTCACCAGGCACTTGAAGAGGTGCCATGGCAAATCCACCACCTTCAGCTGCGCCCTCTGCAACCTGCCCTTCGACACTCAGAAGAGATGCAAGACACACCAGGCCAGCTGCAAGAGAGCCCGTTCAGCGACAGCTCCGGTTCCGGCCTCTCGCCCCCCTGCGCCCCGGCCCGCTGCTCCCGCGCCGCGTGGAAACGGGGCACCCCCGCCAACCGCCACCTTACAACCCACTCCAACCCCCGAGTCATTGGACCAGGGATCCACCATCGAGACGGCACCTCCCACAGCAGGCAACGTTGACCGAGCCCCTGCCAGCTGGACACCTTTCACATCCACCCAGGTAGCCCGTAAGCTCTCTGAGCTGAGGCGTCTCAGCGCCCTCCCGTCGCCCAACCAGCGCAACCCCATCCCAAGAAGGGTCAGCGCCCCGCCACGCGTGGCCGCCCGGAATCCCGCCCCCCGCGGACCCGACGCCGGTCCCCAGGCCACCCTACGGGCGCCAACCGCAGGAAGAGCTAATGCGACCCCTCAACCTGCACCGCGAACCCCGCCTGCCGAGGGAACGGGGTCCACCCCCCAGCCTGCTCCACAAACTACTGCTGCCAGAGGAGTCAACGCCACAACCGGGCCGCGGCACCAGGCCCCCATCGTCCGGCGGACCGGCACGGCCCCAGAGGCCACCAGGCCGGTCCCTGCTGCCAGAAGGTCACACGTTCCCGTGACAACCCCCCAGACAGCAGCCGCACACGGAAGACCTGGCGTCACCCCCGCCCCCCTTGACCCGGTCCAGATTCCGCCAACAACCAGTGACGATCCTACCCCACCAGCGACTACGCCCCGGGACCCAACCGAGGAGTCCCCCGACCCACCAGTGAGACAACCCCTTGGCCACACGGCAAACCCGCGACCCACGCCGACCGAGGAGCCCGAGGACCAGCGGCCAAAGACTAGGCCAGCCACGCCTTGGCAGGCCGCCTGGATCGAGGAGCTCCAAGCGACAGCTTCCTTCGCGGAATTTGACCCACTCGTCGACAGGCTCACCCGCGAGCTGTCCGCGGAGATTGCCTTCAGGAGGACACCGAACCAGGAGACCACCCGGCCTGCCCCGAGACGGCCCGCCCCGCACCGTGACAACAACACCAGGGGAGCTGGAAGGAGGAACACCGGCCGCCGTTTCGACCCGGCAGCCGCGTCAAGGATCCAGAAGATGTACCGTACAAACCGCCTCAAGGCCGTGAGAGAGATCCTCGACGGGCCCCCGTCGTACTGCACGATCCCGCCCGAGCGCCTCTACAACTACTTCCTCGGAGTGTTCGGCGGCGTGCCCAGGAACGACGCGCAGCGCCCGGAGTGCCTCCGCCCCCTGCCCCGCATTCCCGACGCGGATGGCCTGGAGGCCGACTTCACCCCTAAAGAGGTGACGGCCAGGCTCTCCAGAACCAAGAACACTGCACCCGGAAAAGACAGCATCCCCTACAGCCTCCTCAAGAAACGGGACCCCGGCTGCCTCCTGCTCTCCACCATCTTTAACTTGTGCAAGCGCTTCGGCCGCTCCCCCACCTCCTGGAAGAAGGCCATGACCGTCTTGATTCCCAAGAAGGGCGAGCGGGATGACCCCAGCAACTGGAGACCCATCTCCCTCTGCTCCACCATGTACAAACTGTACGCCAGCTGCCTGGCAGCCAGGATCACGGAGTGGGCGACGACCGGGGGAGCCATCAGCCCTGCCCAGAAGGGCTTCATGCCGTCGGAGGGGTGCTACGAGCACAACTTCCTTCTCCAGACCGTCATCCAGACGACCAGGAGAACGCGGAGGCAGTGCTCGATAGCGTGGCTCGACCTGGCCAACGCCTTCGGGTCCATCCCCCACCATCACATCTTCGACACCCTACAGGAGTTTGGGATGCCAGAGACCTTTCTCCACCTGATCCGGGAGCTGTACGAGGGCTGCAGCACCACCATCCGATCGGTAGAAGGGGAGACCGCAGAGATACCGATCCACAGCGGCGTGAAGCAGGGTTGCCCCCTCAGCCCCATCGTCTTTAACCTCGCCATGGAGCCGCTCCTGCGGGCGATCTCCGACGGCGGCGACGGCTTCGACCTGCACGGCGAGAGGGTGAGCGTCCTGGCCTACGCGGATGACCTGGTCCTGATCGCGGACGACCCCGAGAGGCTCCAGGGCATGCTCGACACCATCGGGAGAGCCGCGGACTGGACGGGACTCCGCTTCAACGCCAAGAAGTGTGCGTCCCTCCACGTTGACGGGAGCAAGAGGGACTCGGTACTGATGACGGAGTTCCTCATCCAGGGCGAGTCCGTCGTTCCTCTGGCGGAGGGGCAGGCATACCAACACCTCGGCACACCGACAGGCTTCCGCGTCCAGCAGACCCCAGAAGACACCATCGGGGGGATCCTGCAGGACGTCGCCAAAATCGACACATCCCTGCTGGCGCCGTGGCAGAAGATCAACGCCCTCAACACCTTCCTGATCCCCCGCATCGCCTTCGTCCTGAGGGGATCCGCCGTGGCAAAGGTGCCCCTCAACAAGGCGGACAACGCCATCCGGAAGCTGGTCAAAAACTGGATGTCCCTGCCCCGGAGAGCCAGCAACGAACTCGTATACATCAAGCACAGGCACGGTGGTGCCGGCGTCCCCCGTATGGGAGACCTCTGTGACGTTGCGGTCCTCACGCACGCCTTCCGCCTCCTGACGTGCCCGGACGCCAAAGTGAAGAACGTTGCAATGGCCGCCCTCCACGCCGCCACCGAGAAACGAATCGGCAGACCTCCCTCCGACCAAGATGTGGCCACCTTCATGAGCGGCTCCCTGGATGGCGACTTCGCCCGGGACAGGGGAGACTTCGCCTCGCTGTGGACCCGCGCCCGCATTGCCACGCGCCGGCTGGGAAAGCGCCTGGGCTGCCGCTGGGAATGGAACGAGGAACGGCAGGAGCTGGGAGTCCTGATACCGCGGATCGGAACGGAGGACAACATCATCGTCACCCCCGGAGCCAGAGGCGTGCTGGAGAGATCGCTGAAGGCCGCCGTCCACGCGCTCTACGTGGACGCCCTGAAGAAAAAGCCGGACCAGGGTAAAGTCTTCGAAGTAACCAGCAAATGGGACTCCAGCAACCACTTCCTCCCCACAGGCAGCTTCACCCGGTTCGCCGACTGGCGGTTCATCCACCGCGCCCGGCTGAATTGCGTCCCGCTCAACGGTGCCATCCGCCACGGGAACCGGGACAAACGCTGCAGGAAGTGCGGGTACGTCAACGAAACCCTGCCCCACGTCCTATGCTGCTGCAAGCCCCACGCCAGAGCCTGGCAGCTACGCCACAACGCCGTCCAGGACCGTCTAGTGAAGGCCATCAACCCGCGTCTGGGAGAGATCACCGTCAACCGCGCCGTCCCCGGCACCGACAGCCCGCTGCGCCCGGACATCGTCGTCACGGACGAGGTGGGGAAAAAGATCATCCTGGTCGACGTAGCGATTCCGTTCGAGAACAGGACCCCGGCCTTCCGCGAAGCCCGAGCCCGCAAGCTCGAAAAATACGCCCCCCTGGCTGACACCCTGCGGACTAAGGGTTACGAGGTTCACGTCGACGCTCTGCTCGTTGGGGCCCTGGGTGCCTGGGACCCGTGTAACGAACGCGTGCTGAGGACCTGTGGGGTGGGCCGTCATTACGCGCGGCTCATGAGACGCCTAATGGTCTCGGACGCTATCCGTTGGTCCCGGGACATTTACATCGAGCACATCACCGGCCACCGCCAATACCAAGAGTGAGCCGGGGAGACCTCGTGCACCCACACACACCCCCTGCTGGACCCTATCCCCTGAGCCCTAAACCCACCAAACCTAGCTGAATCCCGCCACGTGAGGGTCACCCCATCCCCATTACCCAGCCCGCTTACTTATACCCATGACTATCTCTACCTCCCGTATGGGTGATAGACCCTCACCGTTTATCGACTGTGTCCTGATCCCGCCCACCGGTTACCCACCCCTCATTGGGGACATTGCAGTGTGTATATACTATGTGTGCTGCCCAGCCCCAAAACACCAACATACCCCCATACTCTGCATGTTACCCCCAATGACCAATAACTTACGCTTTAAATTTTCTGTATCGTTTATTTCTTTTAAATATTCTCTAATAAAATTTAAATCTGTTCTTATCAGTTTAATCTTTATTAATTGAACATGATAAGCCACTACCTAGATCTATATCAGTTTAATCTGAATCTCTACTGATACACTGTATCAGCCATCCTGAAGAGCTCATGGTGCCCTGGGATGCATCCTGCAACCCCTAACACGCAACCTAAAGCTCTGACCACTGTCCCAGCACAGCCCATTGCTCGACACAGGCTCCCGGCTGTTACGCCTGGTCCTCCCCGGAGATCTTCTCAGACCACTACCCGAAAGAAGACTCTCGGTGCCTCAGAGCCATGGCAAACCAGCAGACCCAGAGGGAAGTGCGAAGACAAGGAGAATCGCCCCCAAGATGTTGCTGCAGAAAGCTCTTCCATCCGAGGACCAGCCTGCAGGAACACCACCGAGAGCGTACACCCCAGTCTCCGACCGCCGGGAGGCCGCCCTGCAGTGCTCCAACCGCTGGAAGATCCTGCAGCCGACCGCCAGCAGCTGCAACCACCGGGAGTCTGCCCCACCTCGCTCCTGCCGCGGGAAGAGCCGCAGCCGCGGAGAGACTGCCTCCCCACGCCCCTGCTGCACGAGACATCCACTGCCGCCCGGTTGCTGCTGCTGCCGCCAGGAGTCCGTCCCCACGTGTCCCAGCTGCCGGAGAGGAGCCCCACTGGCCATCTGCTGCCCCTGGGGCCAGGTATCCTTCTCACTGAGCCCCAGCACCTACCCCCTCCAGGGGATTCTCCCGCGGCTCCCCCACCGCCCATGCCGCCGGGGGGTTGCCCCCCCTCCCCAAAGCGGCCGCCCATGCCACCGGGGGACCCGTGCCCCACGCCCTGGCCGCCCCCCCTGGCGCAGCCTGGGGACCCCCGCCACGCGCCTCAGCCGCTGCTGCTCCGGCCGCCGGGGGATCCCTGCCCCGAGCCCCAGCCCCTGCCGCGTGTCCACCTTGGGGAGCCGGGCCGCGTGCTCCAGCTGCCCTTACCCCAGCCACCGGTGGGGGACTCCTGCCCCACGCCCTGGCCACCTCTGCTTGGGCAGCTCGGGGAGCCCCACCGCGTGTCCCGACCGCCGCTGCCCGAACCGCCGTCAGGGGTTCCCTGCCCCGTGCCCCGACTGCCGCTGCCTCCACAGCCCGGGGAGCCCCGCGGCGTGCCGCAGCCGCCGCGACCCGAGCCACCCGGGGACTCCTGCCCCGCTCCCCGGCTGCCGCTGCTTGAGCAGCCCGGGGAGCCCCGCGGCGCGCCTCCGCCGCCCGGGGACTCCTGCCCCGTTCCCCGGCTGCCACTACCGGAGCAGCCCGGGGAGCCCCGCGGCGCGCTGCCGCCGCAACCGGGGGACTCCTGCCCCGCTCCCCGGCTGCCGCTGCTTGAGCAGCCCGGGGAGCCCCGCGGCGCGCCTCCGCCGCCCGGGGACTCCTGCCCCGTTCCCCGGCTGCCAATACCGGAGCAGCCCGGGGAGCCCCGCGGCGCGCTGCCGCCGCCGCCGGGGGACTCCTGCCCCGCTCCCCGGTTACCGCTGCCTACACGGCCCGGGGAGCCCTGCGGCGCGCCTCCGCCGCCGCCGCTGGGGGACTCCTGCCCCGTTCCCCGGCTGCCACTACCGGAGCAGCCCGGGGAGCCCCGCGGCGCGCCGCCGCCGCCGCCGGGGGACTCCTGCCCCGCTCCCCGGCTGCCGCTGCTTGAGCAGCCCGGGGAGCCCCGCGGAGCGCCGCCGCCGCCGCCCGGGGACTCCTGCCCCGCTCCCCGGTTACCGCTGCCTACACGGCCCGGGGAGCCCTGCGGCGCGCCTCCGCCGCCGCCGCCCGGGGGCTCCTGCCCCGCTCTCCGGCTATCGGAGCAGCCCGGGGAGCCCCGCGGCGCACCGCCGCCGCTGGGGGACTCCTGCCCCGTTCCCCGGCTGCCACTGCCGGAGCAGCCCGGGGAGCCCGGTGGCACGCCGCCGCCGCCGCCGCTCGGGGACTCCCGCCCCGCGCCCCGGCTGCCGCGGTCCGCGGAGCCCCGCGGCGTACCGCGGCCGGGGCTGCCTGGGGACTCCTGCCCCGCTGCCCGGCTGCCACTGCCCGAGCGGCCCGGGGAGACCCGCGGCGCACCCTCGCCGCCGCCGCTCGGGGACTCCCGCCACGTGCCCCGGCTGCCGCCCGGAGACCCCTGTCCCGCTCCCCGGCTGCCGCTGCCTGGGCAGCCCGGGGAGCCCCGCGGAGCCCCGCAGCCGCCGCTGGTCCCACCGCCAGGGGACTCCTGCTCCGCTCCCCAGCTGCAGCTGCTCGGGCAACACGAGGAGCCCCGCCACGTGGCCCAGTCACCGCTGCCTTGGCCCCTGGGGATCTCCTGCCCCGCGCTGCTGCCGCCTATGCAGCCGGGGGATCCCCACCACCCGCCCCGGCCGCCGCTGTCTGAGCCCCCGGGGGTCTCCTGCCCCGCGCAGCTGCCGCCTATGCAGCCAGGGGATCCCCACCACCCGCCCCAGCCGCCACCGCCCGAGCTACAGGGGGCCTCCCACCCTGCGCTCCAGCCGCCACCGCTCACAGTGCCCGAGGAGCCCACTGATGCGCCCCGGCAGACAGGACCCCGACCCGCTGCCCGCCGACTGCCGCAGAACCTGGGAAACCTGCCCCCCCATCACCTGGCACTCCAGCTGCAGAGCGACTCCCCCGCTGTCCACCAGCTGCTCCAGCCACCGGGGGACCCCCCAACCACTCCCCTGCCACCCCAACCGCCAGGGACATCCTCCACGCTCCTGCTGCTCCAGCCAACGGGAGACCCCCACACCGCCCCACAGCAGCCACAACCGCTGAACTCCCCACCCCACGTCCCCCGGCTGTCAAGGGAACTCTGCCACACGCCCCAATCACCACAAGATGCCTCCCCGGTCCTCCTGCGGTACCCAGACACGCCCCCTGCTCCCCAGCAGCTCCAGCCACCACGAGACGGCTCCCCTGTCCCCCGGCGGGCACCAGTCACACCCCCTGGTCCCCAGCAGTCCCCGCCCGACCCCCAGCGGGACACCCTTACTGGAGAAACCTCTACTACCACTGAGACCCCCGCTCCGCAGGGGGGTGACGAGGACACCATCTACCTCACATACCCCCTTGCCGCTGATGCGCTCACCTGCCCCATCTGCTCGCCGCCCCGGCGTTTCCGCCTCCTCGGAGGAGTCACCAGGCACTTGAAGAGGTGCCATGGCAAATCCACCACCTTCAGCTGCGCCCTCTGCAACCTGCCCTTCGACACTCAGAAGAGATGCAAGACACACCAGGCCAGCTGCAAGAGAGCCCGTTCAGCGACAGCTCCGGTTCCGGCCTCTCGCCCCCCTGCGCCCCGGCCCGCTGCTCCCGCGCCGCGTGGAAACGGGGCACCCCCGCCAACCGCCACCTTACAACCCACTCCAACCCCCGAGTCATTGGACCAGGGATCCACCATCGAGACGGCACCTCCCACAGCAGGCAACGTTGACCGAGCCCCTGCCAGCTGGACACCTTTCACATCCACCCAGGTAGCCCGTAAGCTCTCTGAGCTGAGGCGTCTCAGCGCCCTCCCGTCGCCCAACCAGCGCAACCCCATCCCAAGAAGGGTCAGCGCCCCGCCACGCGTGGCCGCCCGGAATCCCGCCCCCCGCGGACCCGACGCCGGTCCCCAGGCCACCCTACGGGCGCCAACCGCAGGAAGAGCTAATGCGACCCCTCAACCTGCACCGCGAACCCCGCCTGCCGAGGGAACGGGGTCCACCCCCCAGCCTGCTCCACAAACTACTGCTGCCAGAGGAGTCAACGCCACAACCGGGCCGCGGCACCAGGCCCCCATCGTCCGGCGGACCGGCACGGCCCCAGAGGCCACCAGGCCGGTCCCTGCTGCCAGAAGGTCACACGTTCCCGTGACAACCCCCCAGACAGCAGCCGCACACGGAAGACCTGGCGTCACCCCCGCCCCCCTTGACCCGGTCCAGATTCCGCCAACAACCAGTGACGATCCTACCCCACCAGCGACTACGCCCCGGGACCCAACCGAGGAGTCCCCCGACCCACCAGTGAGACAACCCCTTGGCCACACGGCAAACCCGCGACCCACGCCGACCGAGGAGCCCGAGGACCAGCGGCCAAAGACTAGGCCAGCCACGCCTTGGCAGGCCGCCTGGATCGAGGAGCTCCAAGCGACAGCTTCCTTCGCGGAATTTGACCCACTCGTCGACAGGCTCACCCGCGAGCTGTCCGCGGAGATTGCCTTCAGGAGGACACCGAACCAGGAGACCACCCGGCCTGCCCCGAGACGGCCCGCCCCGCACCGTGACAACAACACCAGGGGAGCTGGAAGGAGGAACACCGGCCGCCGTTTCGACCCGGCAGCCGCGTCAAGGATCCAGAAGATGTACCGTACAAACCGCCTCAAGGCCGTGAGAGAGATCCTCGACGGGCCCCCGTCGTACTGCACGATCCCGCCCGAGCGCCTCTACAACTACTTCCTCGGAGTGTTCGGCGGCGTGCCCAGGAACGACGCGCAGCGCCCGGAGTGCCTCCGCCCCCTGCCCCGCATTCCCGACGCGGATGGCCTGGAGGCCGACTTCACCCCTAAAGAGGTGACGGCCAGGCTCTCCAGAACCAAGAACACTGCACCCGGAAAAGACAGCATCCCCTACAGCCTCCTCAAGAAACGGGACCCCGGCTGCCTCCTGCTCTCCACCATCTTTAACTTGTGCAAGCGCTTCGGCCGCTCCCCCACCTCCTGGAAGAAGGCCATGACCGTCTTGATTCCCAAGAAGGGCGAGCGGGATGACCCCAGCAACTGGAGACCCATCTCCCTCTGCTCCACCATGTACAAACTGTACGCCAGCTGCCTGGCAGCCAGGATCACGGAGTGGGCGACGACCGGGGGAGCCATCAGCCCTGCCCAGAAGGGCTTCATGCCGTCGGAGGGGTGCTACGAGCACAACTTCCTTCTCCAGACCGTCATCCAGACGACCAGGAGAACGCGGAGGCAGTGCTCGATAGCGTGGCTCGACCTGGCCAACGCCTTCGGGTCCATCCCCCACCATCACATCTTCGACACCCTACAGGAGTTTGGGATGCCAGAGACCTTTCTCCACCTGATCCGGGAGCTGTACGAGGGCTGCAGCACCACCATCCGATCGGTAGAAGGGGAGACCGCAGAGATACCGATCCACAGCGGCGTGAAGCAGGGTTGCCCCCTCAGCCCCATCGTCTTTAACCTCGCCATGGAGCCGCTCCTGCGGGCGATCTCCGACGGCGGCGACGGCTTCGACCTGCACGGCGAGAGGGTGAGCGTCCTGGCCTACGCGGATGACCTGGTCCTGATCGCGGACGACCCCGAGAGGCTCCAGGGCATGCTCGACACCATCGGGAGAGCCGCGGACTGGACGGGACTCCGCTTCAACGCCAAGAAGTGTGCGTCCCTCCACGTTGACGGGAGCAAGAGGGACTCGGTACTGATGACGGAGTTCCTCATCCAGGGCGAGTCCGTCGTTCCTCTGGCGGAGGGGCAGGCATACCAACACCTCGGCACACCGACAGGCTTCCGCGTCCAGCAGACCCCCGAGGACACCATCGGGGGGATCCTGCAGGACGTCGCCAAAATCGACACATCCCTACTGGCGCCGTGGCAGAAGATCAACGCCCTCAACACCTTCCTGATCCCCCGCATCGCCTTCGTCCTGAGGGGATCCGCCGTGGCAAAGGTGCCCCTCAACAAGGCGGACAACGCCATCCGGAAGCTGGTCAAAAACTGGATGTCCCTGCCCCGGAGAGCCAGCAACGAACTCGTATACATCAAGCACAGGCACGGTGGTGCCGGCGTCCCCCGTATGGGAGACCTCTGTGACGTTGCGGTCCTCACGCACGCCTTCCGCCTCCTGACGTGCCCGGACGCCAAAGTGAAGAACGTTGCAATGGCCGCCCTCCACGCCGCCACCGAGAAACGAATCGGCAGACCTCCCTCCGACCAAGATGTGGCCACCTTCATGAGCGGCTCCCTGGATGGCGACTTCACCCGGGACAGGGGAGACTTCGCCTCGCTGTGGACCCGCGCCCGCATTGCCACGCGCCGGCTGGGAAAGCGCCTGGGCTGCCGCTGGGAATGGAACGAGGAACGGCAGGAGCTGGGAGTCCTGATACCGCGGATCGGAACGGAGGACAACATCATCGTCACCCCCGGAGCCAGAGGCGTGCTGGAGAGATCGCTGAAGGCCGCCGTCCACGCGCTCTACGTGGACGCCCTGAAGAAAAAGCCGGACCAGGGTAAAGTCTTCGAAGTAACCAGCAAATGGGACTCCAGCAACCACTTCCTCCCCACAGGCAGCTTCACCCGGTTCGCCGACTGGCGGTTCATCCACCGCGCCCGGCTGAATTGCGTCCCGCTCAACGGTGCCATCCGCCACGGGAACCGGGACAAACGCTGCAGGAAGTGCGGGTACGTCAACGAAACCCTGCCCCACGTCCTATGCTGCTGCAAGCCCCACGCCAGAGCCTGGCAGCTACGCCACAACGCCGTCCAGGACCGTCTAGTGAAGGCCATCAACCCGCGTCTGGGAGAGATCACCGTCAACCGCGCCGTCCCCGGCACCGACAGCCCGCTGCGCCCGGACATCGTCGTCACGGACGAGGTGGGGAAAAAGATCATCCTGGTCGACGTAGCGATTCCGTTCGAGAACAGGACCCCGGCCTTCCGCGAAGCCCGAGCCCGCAAGCTCGAAAAATACGCCCCCCTGGCTGACACCCTGCGGACTAAGGGTTACGAGGTTCACGTCGACGCTCTGCTCGTTGGGGCCCTGGGTGCCTGGGACCCGTGTAACGAACGCGTGCTGAGGACCTGTGGGGTGGGCCGTCATTACGCGCGGCTCATGAGACGCCTAATGGTCTCGGACGCTATCCGTTGGTCCCGGGACATTTACATCGAGCACATCACCGGCCACCGCCAATACCAAGAGTGAGCCGGGGAGACCTCGTGCACCCACACACACCCCCTGCTGGACCCTATCCCCTGAGACGCCTGATGGTCTCAGACACTATCCGTTGGTCCCGGGACATTTACACGGAACACATCACCGGCCACCGCCAATACCAAGAGCGGGCCGATTAGACCTCGCCCACCTGCAAGGGAGGAGGGACTCGCTAACTCCCCCCTCCTCCCCCCACTGGACCTTACCCCCTGAGCCCCTAACCCACCCAACCTCACCGGCCACCGCCAACTCCGGGAGCGAGCCAGGGAAACCTCGCCCACCCACAAGGGACCTACCACCCTTCCCCCCCCGCTAGGCCTGAGCCCCAAATCCGCCCACCCAACCTCGCTGGCCGCCGCCAATGCCAAGAGCGAGCCGGGGAGCCCTCGCCCACCGACAAGGGGGCAGAGATCCTACCCCCCTGAGCCCCTTCCCACCCAACCCCACCAGCCGCTTCCAGTGCTGAGGGCGAACCAGGAAGACCTTGCCCACTTGGAAGGGGGAGGGGTCCCATCCTTCCCCCCCCGCCCCAGCCCTGAACCCGGCCACCGCCGATAACAAGAGTGTGCCACGGGGACCCTGCCCACCGACAAAGGAGAAGTGGCCTATATTCCCCCCCCGCCCCCCCCGATGGGCCTTGTCTCTCGAGCCCTGAACCCACCCAACCTCACCGGCCACCGTCAATACTCAGGAGTGAGCCGGGGAGACCTCACCCGCCCGCAAGGGGGATGGGACCTATCAACCCCCCCCCACCCTGCAGGGCTTCTTTCCCCTGGATCCCCTGGATCCCACCCCGTGAGGGTCGCCCCATCACCATCACCCAACCCACCTACTTGTGCCCATGGCTACTGGTACCCCATGTATGGATGATTGACCCTCACCGATTACCAACTAGGTCTTGATCTCGCCCGCCACCCACCCCCCCATTGGGGACACTACAGTCCGTATATATTATGTGAGCTGCCCACCCCAACACAACAACGTCCCCACATACTCTGTATGTTCCCCCCAATGACTGACACCTGACTCCTTGAATCGTTTGTACCGTCTTTATTTTTAAATATTCTCTAATAAAATTTAAATCTGTTCTTATCAGTTTAATATCTGATACGTCCTCTATCTGAGGACTATATATTAAATGGATTTTTGGAACAGGGAGATGGAATAGGAGCTTGCTCTTCCTGGCTCTTTGAGCTGTGGTCCAAGTGTAGTGTCTGTTCTTATCAGTTTAATCTTTATTAATTCTACATGATAAGCTACTACCTAGATCTATATCAGTTTAATCTGAATCTCTACTGATACACTGTATCAGCTATCTTAAAGAGCTCATGGTGCCCTGGGATGCATCCTGCAACCCCTAAACCTAAAGCTCTGACCACTGCCCCAGCACAGCCCGTTGCTCGACACAGGCTCCCGGCTGTTACGCCTGGTCCTCCCCGGAGATCTTCTCAGACCACTACCCGAAAGAAGACTCTCGGTGCCTCAGAGCCATGGCAATCCAGCAGACCCAGAGGGAAGTGCGAAGACAAGGAGAATCGCCCCCAAGATGCTGCTGCAGAAAGCTCTTCCATCCGAGGACCAGCCTGCAGGAACACCACCGAGAGCGTACACCCCAGTCTCCGACCGCCGGGAGGCCGCCCTGCAGTGCTCCAACCGCTGGAAGACCCTGCAGCCGACCGCCAGCAGCTGCAACCACCGGGAGTCTGCCCCACCTCGCTCCTGCCGCGGGAAGAGCCGCAGCCGCGGAGAGACAGCCTCCCCACGCCCCTGCTGCCCGAGACATCCACGGCCGCCCGGTTGCTGCTGCTGCCGCCAGGAGTCCGTCCCCACGTGTCCCAGCTGCCGGAGAGGAGCCCCACTGGCCATCTGCTGCCCCTGGGGCCAGGTATCCTTCTCACTGAGCCCCAGCACCTACCCCCTTCAGGGGATTCTCCCGCGGCTCCCCCACCGCCCATGCCGCCGGGGGGTTGCCCCCCCTCCCCAAAGCGGCCGCCCATGCCACCGGGGGACCCGTGCCCCACGCCCTGGCCGCCCCCCCTGGCGCAGCCTGGGGACCCCCGCCACGCGCCTCAGCCGCTGCTGCTCCGGCCGCCGGGGGATCCCTGCCCCGAGCCCCAGCCCCTGCCGCGTGTCCACCTTGGGGAGCCGGGCCGCGTGCTCCAGCTGCCCTTACCCCAGCCACCGGTGGGGGACTCCTGCCCCACGCCCTGGCCACCTCTGCTTGGGCAGCCCGGGGAGCCCCACCGCGTGTCCCGACCGCCGCTGCCCGAACCGCCGTCAGGGGTTCCCTGCCCCGTGCCCCGACTGCCGCTGCCTCCACAGCCCGGGGAGCCCCGCGGCGTGCCGCAGCCGCCGCGACCCGAGCCACCCGGGGACTCCTGCCCCGTGCCCCGACTGCCGCTGCCTCCACAGCCCGGGGAGCCTTGGAGCTTGGAGCTCCTTGATCCAGGCGGCCTGCCAAGGCGTGGCTGGCCTAGACTTTGGCCGCTGGTCCTCGGGCTCCTCAGTCGGCGTGGGTCGTGGGTTTGCCGTGTGGTCAAGGGGTTGTCTCGCTGGTGGGTCGGGGGACTCCTCGGTTGGGTCCCGGGGCGTAGTCGCTGGTGGGGTAGGATCGTCACTGGTTGTTGGCGGAATCTGGACCGGGTCAAGGGGGGCGGGGGTGACGCCAGGTCTTCCGTGTGCGTCTGCTGTCTGGGGGGTTGTCACGGGAACGTGTGACCTTCTGGCAGCAGGGACCGGCCTGGTGAAAGTAGGTCCTGGTGACATAGAAAGCAATGGGAGCGCGAGGGGAGCGCGCTGTTCCAAGGAAAGGTATCGCTTCTCGGCTCTATGAGCTAAGATCAAGTATCTGTTCTTATCAGTCTAATCCTTATTAATTGAACATGATAAGATACTGCCTAGATCTATATCAGTTTAATCTGAATCTCTACTGATACACTGTATCAGCTATCTTAAAGAGCTCATGGTGCCCTGGGATGCATCCTGCAACCCCTAACACGCAACCTAAAGCTCTGACCACTGTCCCAGCACAGCCTGTTGCTCGACACAGACTCCCGGCTGTTACACCTGGTCCTCCCCGGGACCAACGGATAGTGTCTGAGACCATCAGGCGTCTCATACTACACTTGATCTTAGCCAAAAGGCCGAGAAGCTGAGAAACACTGACCCAAAGCCCACATTTACATAACATGTGAGAACCAGTCTCTTCAAAATTTTATAAAACAACAGTAAAGTAGAAATGAAAACAGCTGCTCAAGTAGGTAAACCCCCCATCAGAAAAAAAAAAAAACATACAAAAAACACAGCCGAACGGTCTGAGCACCGATAGAGCCCAAAAGATTTTTTTTTTTCTATTTTTTGAACAAGCATGTTCTCCCCGGAGGGAGGCGCACCACACCTGGAAGTACTACAATACCAGGCTGATGCATGGAGTGGAAGGAGCAAGCTCCTATTCCATCTCCCTGTTCCAAAAATCCATTTAATATAAAGTTCTCACATCGAGAACATATCAGATATTAAACTGATAAGAACAGATTTAAATTTTATTAGAGAATATTTAAAAGAAATAAACGATACAGAAAATTTAAAGCGTAAGTTATTGGTCATTGGGGGTAACATGCAGAGTATGGGGGTATGTTGGTGTTTTGGGGCTGGGCAGCACACATAGTATATACACACTGCAATGTCCCCAATGAGGGGTGGGTAACCGGTGGGCGGGATCAGGACACAGTCGATAAACGGTGAGGGTCTATCACCCATACGGGAGGTAGAGATAGTCATGGGTATAAGTAAGCGGGCTGGGTAATGGGGATGGGGTGACCCTCACGTGGCGGGATTCAGCTAGGTTTGGTGGGTTTAGGGCTCAGGGGATAGGGTCCAGCAGGGGGTGTGTGTGGGTGCACGAGGTCTCCCCGGCTCACTCTTGGTATTGGCGGTGGCCGGTGATGTGCTCGATGTAAATGTCCCGGGACCAACGGATAGCGTCCGAGACCATTAGGCGTCTCATGAGCCGCGCGTAATGACGGCCCACCCCACAGGTCCTCAGCACGCGTTCGTTACACGGGTCCCAGGCACCCAGGGCCCCAACGAGCAGAGCGTCGACGTGAACCTCGTAACCCTTAGTCCGCAGGGTGTCAGCCAGGGGGGCGTATTTTTCGAGCTTGCGGGCTCGGGCTTCGCGGAAGGCCGGGGTCCTGTTCTCGAACGGAATCGCTACGTCGACCAGGATGATCTTTTTCCCCACCTCGTCCGTGACGACGATGTCCGGGCGCAGCGGGCTGTCGGTGCCGGGGACGGCGCGGTTGACGGTGATCTCTCCCAGACGCGGGTTGATGGCCTTCACTAGACGGTCCTGGACGGCGTTGTGGCGTAGCTGCCAGGCTCTGGCGTGGGGCTTGCAGCAGCATAGGACGTGGGGCAGGGTTTCGTTGACGTACCCGCACTTCCTGCAGCGTTTGTCCCGGTTCCCGTGGCGGATGGCACCGTTGAGCGGGACGCAATTCAGCCGGGCGCGGTGGATGAACCGCCAGTCGGCGAACCGGGTGAAGCTGCCTGTGGGGAGGAAGTGGTTGCTGGAGTCCCATTTGCTGGTTACTTCGAAGACTTTACCCTGGTCCGGCTTTTTCTTCAGGGCGTCCACGTAGAGCGCGTGGACGGCGGCCTTCAGCGATCTCTCCAGCACGCCTCTGGCTCCGGGGGTGACGATGATGTTGTCCTCCGTTCCGATCCGCGGTATCAGGACTCCCAGCTCCTGCCGTTCCTCGTTCCATTCCCAGCGGCAGCCCAGGCGCTTTCCCAGCCGGCGCGTGGCAATGCGGGCGCGGGTCCACAGCGAGGCGAAGTCTCCCCTGTCCCGGGCGAAGTCGCCATCCAGGGAGCCGCTCATGAAGGTGGCCACATCTTGGTCGGAGGGAGGTCTGCCGATTCGTTTCTCGGTGGCGGCGTGGAGGGCGGCCATTGCAACGTTCTTCACTTTGGCGTCCGGGCACGTCAGGAGGCGGAAGGCGTGCGTGAGGACCGCAACGTCACAGAGGTCTCCCATACGGGGGACGCCGGCACCACCGTGCCTGTGCTTGATGTATACGAGTTCGTTGCTGGCTCTCCGGGGCAGGGACATCCAGTTTTTGACCAGCTTCCGGATGGCGTTGTCCGCCTTGTTGAGGGGCACCTTTGCCACGGCGGATCCCCTCAGGACGAAGGCGATGCGGGGGATCAGGAAGGTGTTGAGGGCGTTGATCTTCTGCCACGGCGCCAGCAGGGATGTGTCGATTTTGGCGACGTCCTGCAGGATCCCCCCGATGGTGTCTTCTGGGGTCTGCTGGACGCGGAAGCCTGTCGGTGTGCCGAGGTGTTGGTATGCCTGCCCCTCCGCCAGAGGAACGACGGACTCGCCCTGGATGAGGAACTCCGTCATCAGTACCGAGTCCCTCTTGCTCCCGTCAACGTGGAGGGACGCACACTTCTTGGCGTTGAAGCGGAGTCCCGTCCAGTCCGCGGCTCTCCCGATGGTGTCGAGCATGCCCTGGAGCCTCTCGGGGTCGTCCGCGATCAGGACCAGGTCATCCGCGTAGGCCAGGACGCTCACCCTCTCGCCGTGCAGGTCGAAGCCGTCGCCGCCGTCGGAGATCGCCCGCAGGAGCGGCTCCATGGCGAGGTTAAAGACGATGGGGCTGAGGGGGCAACCCTGCTTCACGCCGCTGTGGATCGGTATCTCTGCGGTCTCCCCTTCTACCGATCGGATGGTGGTGCTGCAGCCCTCGTACAGCTCCCGGATCAGGTGGAGAAAGGTCTCTGGCATCCCAAACTCCTGTAGGGTGTCGAAGATGTGATGGTGGGGGATGGACCCGAAGGCGTTGGCCAGGTCGAGCCACGCTATCGAGCACTGCCTCCGCGTTCTCCTGGTCGTCTGGATGACGGTCTGGAGAAGGAAGTTGTGCTCGTAGCACCCCTCCGACGGCATGAAGCCCTTCTGGGCAGGGCTGATGGCTCCCCCGGTCGTCGCCCACTCCGTGATCCTGGCTGCCAGGCAGCTGGCGTACAGTTTGTACATGGTGGAGCAGAGGGAGATGGGTCTCCAGTTGCTGGGGTCATCCCGCTCGCCCTTCTTGGGAATCAAGACGGTCATGGCCTTCTTCCAGGAGGTGGGGGAGCGGCCGAAGCGCTTGCACAAGTTAAAGATGGTGGAGAGCAGGAGGCAGCCGGGGTCCCGTTTCTTGAGGAGGCTGTAGGGGATGCTGTCTTTTCCGGGTGCAGTGTTCTTGGTTCTGGAGAGCCTGGCCGTCACCTCTTTAGGGGTGAAGTCGGCCTCCAGGCCATCCGCGTCGGGAATGCGGGGCAGGGGGCGGAGGCACTCCGGGCGCTGCGCGTCGTTCCTGGGCACGCCGCCGAACACTCCGAGGAAGTAGTTGTAGAGGCGCTCGGGCGGGATCGTGCAGTACGACGGGGGCCCGTCGAGGATCTCTCTCACGGCCTTGAGGCGGTTTGTACGGTACATCTTCTGGATCCTTGACGCGGCTGCCGGGTCGAAACGGCGGCCGGTGTTCCTCCTTCCAGCTCCCCTGGTGTTGTTGTCACGGTGCGGGGCGGGCCGTCTCGGGGCAGGCCGGGTGGTCTCCTGGTTCGGTGTCCTCCTGAAGGCAATCTCCGCGGACAGCTCGCGGGTGAGCCTGTCGACGAGTGGGTCAAATTCCGCGAAGGAAGCTGTCGCTTGGAGCTCCTCGATCCAGGCGGCCTGCCAAGGCGTGGCTGGCCTAGTCTTTGGCCGCTGGTCCTCGGGCTCCTCGGTCGGCGTGGGTCGCGGGTTTGCCGTGTGGCCAAGGGGTTGTCTCACTGGTGGGTCGGGGGACTCCTCGGTTGGGTCCCGGGGCGTAGTCGCTGGTGGGGTAGGATCGTCACTGGTTGTTGGCGGAATCTGGACCGGGTCAAGGGGGGCGGGGGTGACGCCAGGTCTTCCGTGTGCGGCTGCTGTCTGGGGGGTTGTCACGGGAACGTGTGACCTTCTGGCAGCAGGGACCGGCCTGGTGGCCTCTGGGGCCGTGCCGGTCCGCCGGACGATGGGGGCCTGGTGCCGCGGCCCGGTTGTGGCGTTGACTCCTCTGGCAGCAGTAGTTTGTGGAGCAGGCTGGGGGGTGGACCCCGTTCCCTCGGCAGGCGGGGTTCGCGGTGCAGGTTGAGGGGTCGCATTAGCTCTTCCTGCGGTTGGCGCCCGTAGGGTGGCCTGGGGACCGGCGTCGGGTCCGCGGGGGGCGGGATTCCGGGCGGCCACGCGTGGCGGGGCGCTGACCCTTCTTGGGATGGGGTTGCGCTGGTTGGGCGACGGGAGGGCGCTGAGACGCCTCAGCTCAGAGAGCTTACGGGCTACCTGGGTGGATGTGAAAGGTGTCCAGCTGGCAGGGGCTCGGTCAACGTTGCCTGCTGTGGGAGGTGCCGTCTCGATGGTGGATCCCTGGTCCAATGACTCGGGGGTTGGAGTGGGTTGTAAGGTGGCGGTTGGCGGGGGTGCCCCGTTTCCACGCGGCGCGGGAGCAGCGGGCCGGGGCGCAGGGGGGCGAGAGGCCGGAACCGGAGCTGTCGCTGAACGGGCTCTCTTGCAGCTGGCCTGGTGTGTCTTGCATCTCTTCTGAGTGTCGAAGGGCAGGTTGCAGAGGGCGCAGCTGAAGGTGGTGGATTTGCCATGGCACCTCTTCAAGTGCCTGGTGACTCCTCCGAGGAGGCGGAAACGCCGGGGCGGCGAGCAGATGGGGCAGGTGAGCGCATCAGCGGCAAGGGGGTATGTGAGGTAGATGGTGTCCTCGTCACCCCCCTGCGGAGCGGGGGTCTCAGTGGTAGTAGAGGTTTCTCCAGTAAGGGTGTCCCGCTGGGGGTCGGGCGGGGACTGCTGGGGACCAGGGGGTGTGACTGGTGCCCGCCGGGGGACAGGGGAGCCGTCTCGTGGTGGCTGGAGCTGCTGGGGAGCAGGGGGCGTGTCTGGGTACCGCAGGAGGACCGGGGAGGCATCTTGTGGTGATTGGGGCGTGTGGCAGAGTTCCCTTGACAGCCGGGGGACGTGGGGTGGGGAGTTCAGCGGTTGTGGCTGCTGTGGGGCGGTGTGGGGGTCTCCCGTTGGCTGGAGCAGCAGGAGCGTGGAGGATGTCCCTGGCGGTTGGGGTGGCAGGGGAGTGGTTGGGGGGTCCCCCGGTGGCTGGAGCAGCTGGTGGACAGCGGGGGAGTCGCTCTGCAGCTGGAGTGCCAGGTGATGGGGGGGCAGGTTTCCCAGGTTCTGCGGCAGTCGGCGGGCAGCGGGTCGGGGTCCTGTCTGCCGGGGCGCATCAGTGGGCTCCTCGGGCACTGTGAGCGGTGGCGGCTGGAGCGCAGGGTGGGAGGCCCCCTGTAGCTCGGGCGGTGGCGGCTGGGGCGGGTGGTGGGGATCCCCTGGCTGCATAGGCGGCAGCTGCGCGGGGCAGGAGACCCCCGGGGGCTCAGACAGCGGCGGCCGGGGCGGGTGGTGGGGATCCCCCGGCTGCATAGGCGGCAGCAGCGCGGGGCAGGAGATCCCCAGGGGCCAAGGCAGCGGTGACTGGGCCACGTGGCGGGGCTCCTCGTGTTGCCCGAGCAGCTGCAGCTGGGGAGCGGAGCAGGAGTCCCCTGGCGGTGGGACCAGCGGCGGCTGCGGGGCTCCGCGGGGCTCCCCGGGCTGCCCAGGCAGCGGCAGCCGGGGAGCGGGACAGGGGTCTCCGGGCGGCAGCCGGGGCACGTGGCGGGAGTCCCCGAGCGGCGGCGGCGAGGGTGCGCCGCGGGTCTCCCCGGGCCGCTCGGGCAGTGGCAGCCGGGCAGCGGGGCAGGAGTCCCCAGGCAGCCCCGGCCGCGGTACGCCGCGGGGCTCCGCGGACCGCGGCAGCCGGGGCGCGGGGCGGGAGTCCCCGAGCGGCGGCGGCGGCGGCGTGCCACCGGGCTCCCCGGGCTGCTCCGGCAGTGGCAGCCGGGGAACGGGGCAGGAGTCCCCCAGCGGCGGCGGTGCGCCGCGGGGCTCCCCGGGCTGCTCCGATAGCCGGAGAGCGGGGCAGGAGCCCCCGGGCGGCGGCGGCGGAGGCGCGCCGCAGGGCTCCCCGGGCCGTGTAGGCAGCGGTAACCGGGGAGCGGGGCAGGAGTCCCCGGGCGGCGGCGGCGGCGCTCCGCGGGGCTCCCCGGGCTGCTCAAGCAGCGGCAGCCGGGGAGCGGGGCAGGAGTCCCCCGGCGGCGGCGGCGGCGCGCCGCGGGGCTCCCCGGGCTGCTCCGGTAGTGGCAGCCGGGGAACGGGGCAGGAGTCCCCCAGCGGCGGCGGCGGAGGCGCGCCGCAGGGCTCCCCGGGCCGTGTAGGCAGCGGTAACCGGGGAGCGGGGCAGGAGTCCCCCGGCGGCGGCGGCAGCGCGCCGCGGGGCTCCCCGGGCTGCTCCGGTATTGGCAGCCGGGGAACGGGGCAGGAGTCCCCGGGCGGCGGAGGCGCGCCGCGGGGCTCCCCGGGCTGCTCAAGCAGCGGCAGCCGGGGAGCGGGGCAGGAGTCCCCCGGTTGCGGCGGCAGCGCGCCGCGGGGCTCCCCGGGCTGCTCCGGTAGTGGCAGCCGGGGAACGGGGCAGGAGTCCCCGGGCGGCGGAGGCGCGCCGCGGGGCTCCCCGGGCTGCTCAAGCAGCGGCAGCCGGGGAGCGGGGCAGGAGTCCCCGGGTGGCTCGGGTCGCGGCGGCTGCGGCACGCCGCGGGGCTCCCCGGGCTGTGGAGGCAGCGGCAGTCGGGGCACGGGGCAGGGAACCCCTGACGGCGGTTCGGGCAGCGGCGGTCGGGACACGCGGTGGGGCTCCCCGAGCTGCCCAAGCAGAGGTGGCCAGGGCGTGGGGCAGGAGTCCCCCACCGGTGGCTGGGGTAAGGGCAGCTGGAGCACGCGGCCCGGCTCCCCAAGGTGGACACGCGGCAGGGGCTGGGGCTCGGGGCAGGGATCCCCCGGCGGCCGGAGCAGCAGCGGCTGAGGCGCGTGGCGGGGGTCCCCAGGCTGCGCCAGGGGGGGCGGCCAGGGCGTGGGGCACGGGTCCCCCGGTGGCATGGGCGGCCGCTTTGGGGAGGGGGGGCAACCCCCCGGCGGCATGGGCGGTGGGGGAGCCGCGGGAGAATCCCCTGGAGGGGGTAGGTGCTGGGGCTCAGTGAGAAGGATACCTGGCCCCAGGGGCAGCAGATGGCCAGTGGGGCTCCTCTCCGGCAGCTGGGACACGTGGGGACGGACTCCTGGCGGCAGCAGCAGCAACCGGGCGGCAGTGGATGTCTCGTGCAGCAGGGGCGTGGGGAGGCAGTCTCTCCGCGGCTGCGGCTCTTCCCGCGGCAGGAGCGAGGTGGGGCAGACTCCCGGTGGTTGCAGCTGCTGGCGGTCGGCTGCAGGATCTTCCAGCGGTTGGAGCACTGCAGGGCGGCCTCCCGGCGGTCGGAGACTGGGGTGTACGCTCTCGGTGGTGTTCCTGCAGGCTGGTCCTCGGATGGAAGAGCTTTCTGCAGCAACATCTTGGGGGCGATTCTCCTTGTCTTCGCACTTCCCTCTGGGTCTGCTGGTTTGCCATGGCTCTGAGGCACCGAGAGTCTTCTTTCGGGTAGTGGTCTGAGAAGATCTCCGGGGAGGACCAGGCGTAACAGCCGGGAGCCTGTGTCGAGCAATGGGCTGTGCTGGGACAGTGGTCAGAGCTTTAGGTTGCGTGTTAGGGGTTGCAGGATGCATCCCAGGGCACCATGAGCTCTTCAGGATGGCTGATACAGTGTATCAGTAGAGATTCAGATTAAACTGATATAGATCTAGGTAGTGGCTTATCATGTTCAATTAATAAAGATTAAACTGATAAGAACAGATTTAAATTTTATTAGAGAATATTTAAAAGAAATAAACGATACAGAAAATTTAAAGCGTAAGTTATTGGTCATTGGGGGTAACATGCAGAGTATGGGGGTATGTTGGTGTTTTGGGGCTGGGCAGCACACATAGTATATACACACTGCAATGTCCCCAATGAGGGGTGGGTAACCGGTGGGCGGGATCAGGACACAGTCGATAAACGGTGAGGGTCTATCACCCATACGGGAGGTAGAGATAGTCATGGGTATAAGTAAGCGGGCTGGGTAATGGGGATGGGGTGACCCTCACGTGGCGGGATTCAGCTAGGTTTGGTGGGTTTAGGGCTCAGGGGATAGGGTCCAGCAGGGGGTGTGTGTGGGTGCACGAGGTCTCCCCGGCTCACTCTTGGTATTGGCGGTGGCCGGTGATGTGCTCGATGTAAATGTCCCGGGACCAACGGATAGCGTCCGAGACCATTAGGCGTCTCATGAGCCGCGCGTAATGACGGCCCACCCCACAGGTCCTCAGCACGCGTTCGTTACACGGGTCCCAGGCACCCAGGGCCCCAACGAGCAGAGCGTCGACGTGAACCTCGTAACCCTTAGTCCGCAGGGTGTCAGCCAGGGGGGCGTATTTTTCGAGCTTGCGGGCTCGGGCTTCGCGGAAGGCCGGGGTCCTGTTCTCGAACGGAATCGCTACGTCGACCAGGATGATCTTTTTCCCCACCTCGTCCGTGACGACGATGTCCGGGCGCAGCGGGCTGTCGGTGCCGGGGACGGCGCGGTTGACGGTGATCTCTCCCAGACGCGGGTTGATGGCCTTCACTAGACGGTCCTGGACGGCGTTGTGGCGTAGCTGCCAGGCTCTGGCGTGGGGCTTGCAGCAGCATAGGACGTGGGGCAGGGTTTCGTTGACGTACCCGCACTTCCTGCAGCGTTTGTCCCGGTTCCCGTGGCGGATGGCACCGTTGAGCGGGACGCAATTCAGCCGGGCGCGGTGGATGAACCGCCAGTCGGCGAACCGGGTGAAGCTGCCTGTGGGGAGGAAGTGGTTGCTGGAGTCCCATTTGCTGGTTACTTCGAAGACTTTACCCTGGTCCGGCTTTTTCTTCAGGGCGTCCACGTAGAGCGCGTGGACGGCGGCCTTCAGCGATCTCTCCAGCACGCCTCTGGCTCCGGGGGTGACGATGATGTTGTCCTCCGTTCCGATCCGCGGTATCAGGACTCCCAGCTCCTGCCGTTCCTCGTTCCATTCCCAGCGGCAGCCCAGGCGCTTTCCCAGCCGGCGCGTGGCAATGCGGGCGCGGGTCCACAGCGAGGCGAAGTCTCCCCTGTCCCGGGCGAAGTCGCCATCCAGGGAGCCGCTCATGAAGGTGGCCACATCTTGGTCGGAGGGAGGTCTGCCGATTCGTTTCTCGGTGGCGGCGTGGAGGGCGGCCATTGCAACGTTCTTCACTTTGGCGTCCGGGCACGTCAGGAGGCGGAAGGCGTGCGTGAGGACCGCAACGTCACAGAGGTCTCCCATACGGGGGACGCCGGCACCACCGTGCCTGTGCTTGATGTATACGAGTTCGTTGCTGGCTCTCCGGGGCAGGGACATCCAGTTTTTGACCAGCTTCCGGATGGCGTTGTCCGCCTTGTTGAGGGGCACCTTTGCCACGGCGGATCCCCTCAGGACGAAGGCGATGCGGGGGATCAGGAAGGTGTTGAGGGCGTTGATCTTCTGCCACGGCGCCAGCAGGGATGTGTCGATTTTGGCGACGTCCTGCAGGATCCCCCCGATGGTGTCTTCTGGGGTCTGCTGGACGCGGAAGCCTGTCGGTGTGCCGAGGTGTTGGTATGCCTGCCCCTCCGCCAGAGGAACGACGGACTCGCCCTGGATGAGGAACTCCGTCATCAGTACCGAGTCCCTCTTGCTCCCGTCAACGTGGAGGGACGCACACTTCTTGGCGTTGAAGCGGAGTCCCGTCCAGTCCGCGGCTCTCCCGATGGTGTCGAGCATGCCCTGGAGCCTCTCGGGGTCGTCCGCGATCAGGACCAGGTCATCCGCGTAGGCCAGGACGCTCACCCTCTCGCCGTGCAGGTCGAAGCCGTCGCCGCCGTCGGAGATCGCCCGCAGGAGCGGCTCCATGGCGAGGTTAAAGACGATGGGGCTGAGGGGGCAACCCTGCTTCACGCCGCTGTGGATCGGTATCTCTGCGGTCTCCCCTTCTACCGATCGGATGGTGGTGCTGCAGCCCTCGTACAGCTCCCGGATCAGGTGGAGAAAGGTCTCTGGCATCCCAAACTCCTGTAGGGTGTCGAAGATGTGATGGTGGGGGATGGACCCGAAGGCGTTGGCCAGGTCGAGCCACGCTATCGAGCACTGCCTCCGCGTTCTCCTGGTCGTCTGGATGACGGTCTGGAGAAGGAAGTTGTGCTCGTAGCACCCCTCCGACGGCATGAAGCCCTTCTGGGCAGGGCTGATGGCTCCCCCGGTCGTCGCCCACTCCGTGATCCTGGCTGCCAGGCAGCTGGCGTACAGTTTGTACATGGTGGAGCAGAGGGAGATGGGTCTCCAGTTGCTGGGGTCATCCCGCTCGCCCTTCTTGGGAATCAAGACGGTCATGGCCTTCTTCCAGGAGGTGGGGGAGCGGCCGAAGCGCTTGCACAAGTTAAAGATGGTGGAGAGCAGGAGGCAGCCGGGGTCCCGTTTCTTGAGGAGGCTGTAGGGGATGCTGTCTTTTCCGGGTGCAGTGTTCTTGGTTCTGGAGAGCCTGGCCGTCACCTCTTTAGGGGTGAAGTCGGCCTCCAGGCCATCCGCGTCGGGAATGCGGGGCAGGGGGCGGAGGCACTCCGGGCGCTGCGCGTCGTTCCTGGGCACGCCGCCGAACACTCCGAGGAAGTAGTTGTAGAGGCGCTCGGGCGGGATCGTGCAGTACGACGGGGGCCCGTCGAGGATCTCTCTCACGGCCTTGAGGCGGTTTGTACGGTACATCTTCTGGATCCTTGACGCGGCTGCCGGGTCGAAACGGCGGCCGGTGTTCCTCCTTCCAGCTCCCCTGGTGTTGTTGTCACGGTGCGGGGCGGGCCGTCTCGGGGCAGGCCGGGTGGTCTCCTGGTTCGGTGTCCTCCTGAAGGCAATCTCCGCGGACAGCTCGCGGGTGAGCCTGTCGACGAGTGGGTCAAATTCCGCGAAGGAAGCTGTCGCTTGGAGCTCCTCGATCCAGGCGGCCTGCCAAGGCGTGGCTGGCCTAGTCTTTGGCCGCTGGTCCTCGGGCTCCTCGGTCGGCGTGGGTCGCGGGTTTGCCGTGTGGCCAAGGGGTTGTCTCACTGGTGGGTCGGGGGACTCCTCGGTTGGGTCCCGGGGCGTAGTCGCTGGTGGGGTAGGATCGTCACTGGTTGTTGGCGGAATCTGGACCGGGTCAAGGGGGGCGGGGGTGACGCCAGGTCTTCCGTGTGCGGCTGCTGTCTGGGGGGTTGTCACGGGAACGTGTGACCTTCTGGCAGCAGGGACCGGCCTGGTGGCCTCTGGGGCCGTGCCGGTCCGCCGGACGATGGGGGCCTGGTGCCGCGGCCCGGTTGTGGCGTTGACTCCTCTGGCAGCAGTAGTTTGTGGAGCAGGCTGGGGGGTGGACCCCGTTCCCTCGGCAGGCGGGGTTCGCGGTGCAGGTTGAGGGGTCGCATTAGCTCTTCCTGCGGTTGGCGCCCGTAGGGTGGCCTGGGGACCGGCGTCGGGTCCGCGGGGGGCGGGATTCCGGGCGGCCACGCGTGGCGGGGCGCTGACCCTTCTTGGGATGGGGTTGCGCTGGTTGGGCGACGGGAGGGCGCTGAGACGCCTCAGCTCAGAGAGCTTACGGGCTACCTGGGTGGATGTGAAAGGTGTCCAGCTGGCAGGGGCTCGGTCAACGTTGCCTGCTGTGGGAGGTGCCGTCTCGATGGTGGATCCCTGGTCCAATGACTCGGGGGTTGGAGTGGGTTGTAAGGTGGCGGTTGGCGGGGGTGCCCCGTTTCCACGCGGCGCGGGAGCAGCGGGCCGGGGCGCAGGGGGGCGAGAGGCCGGAACCGGAGCTGTCGCTGAACGGGCTCTCTTGCAGCTGGCCTGGTGTGTCTTGCATCTCTTCTGAGTGTCGAAGGGCAGGTTGCAGAGGGCGCAGCTGAAGGTGGTGGATTTGCCATGGCACCTCTTCAAGTGCCTGGTGACTCCTCCGAGGAGGCGGAAACGCCGGGGCGGCGAGCAGATGGGGCAGGTGAGCGCATCAGCGGCAAGGGGGTATGTGAGGTAGATGGTGTCCTCGTCACCCCCCTGCGGAGCGGGGGTCTCAGTGGTAGTAGAGGTTTCTCCAGTAAGGGTGTCCCGCTGGGGGTCGGGCGGGGACTGCTGGGGACCAGGGGGTGTGACTGGTGCCCGCCGGGGGACAGGGGAGCCGTCTCGTGGTGGCTGGAGCTGCTGGGGAGCAGGGGGCGTGTCTGGGTACCGCAGGAGGACCGGGGAGGCATCTTGTGGTGATTGGGGCGTGTGGCAGAGTTCCCTTGACAGCCGGGGGACGTGGGGTGGGGAGTTCAGCGGTTGTGGCTGCTGTGGGGCGGTGTGGGGGTCTCCCGTTGGCTGGAGCAGCAGGAGCGTGGAGGATGTCCCTGGCGGTTGGGGTGGCAGGGGAGTGGTTGGGGGGTCCCCCGGTGGCTGGAGCAGCTGGTGGACAGCGGGGGAGTCGCTCTGCAGCTGGAGTGCCAGGTGATGGGGGGGCAGGTTTCCCAGGTTCTGCGGCAGTCGGCGGGCAGCGGGTCGGGGTCCTGTCTGCCGGGGCGCATCAGTGGGCTCCTCGGGCACTGTGAGCGGTGGCGGCTGGAGCGCAGGGTGGGAGGCCCCCTGTAGCTCGGGCGGTGGCGGCTGGGGCGGGTGGTGGGGATCCCCTGGCTGCATAGGCGGCAGCTGCGCGGGGCAGGAGACCCCCGGGGGCTCAGACAGCGGCGGCCGGGGCGGGTGGTGGGGATCCCCCGGCTGCATAGGCGGCAGCAGCGCGGGGCAGGAGATCCCCAGGGGCCAAGGCAGCGGTGACTGGGCCACGTGGCGGGGCTCCTCGTGTTGCCCGAGCAGCTGCAGCTGGGGAGCGGAGCAGGAGTCCCCTGGCGGTGGGACCAGCGGCGGCTGCGGGGCTCCGCGGGGCTCCCCGGGCTGCCCAGGCAGCGGCAGCCGGGGAGCGGGACAGGGGTCTCCGGGCGGCAGCCGGGGCACGTGGCGGGAGTCCCCGAGCGGCGGCGGCGAGGGTGCGCCGCGGGTCTCCCCGGGCCGCTCGGGCAGTGGCAGCCGGGCAGCGGGGCAGGAGTCCCCAGGCAGCCCCGGCCGCGGTACGCCGCGGGGCTCCGCGGACCGCGGCAGCCGGGGCGCGGGGCGGGAGTCCCCGAGCGGCGGCGGCGGCGGCGTGCCACCGGGCTCCCCGGGCTGCTCCGGCAGTGGCAGCCGGGGAACGGGGCAGGAGTCCCCCAGCGGCGGCGGTGCGCCGCGGGGCTCCCCGGGCTGCTCCGATAGCCGGAGAGCGGGGCAGGAGCCCCCGGGCGGCGGCGGCGGAGGCGCGCCGCAGGGCTCCCCGGGCCGTGTAGGCAGCGGTAACCGGGGAGCGGGGCAGGAGTCCCCGGGCGGCGGCGGCGGCGCTCCGCGGGGCTCCCCGGGCTGCTCAAGCAGCGGCAGCCGGGGAGCGGGGCAGGAGTCCCCCGGCGGCGGCGGCGGCGCGCCGCGGGGCTCCCCGGGCTGCTCCGGTAGTGGCAGCCGGGGAACGGGGCAGGAGTCCCCCAGCGGCGGCGGCGGAGGCGCGCCGCAGGGCTCCCCGGGCCGTGTAGGCAGCGGTAACCGGGGAGCGGGGCAGGAGTCCCCCGGCGGCGGCGGCAGCGCGCCGCGGGGCTCCCCGGGCTGCTCCGGTATTGGCAGCCGGGGAACGGGGCAGGAGTCCCCGGGCGGCGGAGGCGCGCCGCGGGGCTCCCCGGGCTGCTCAAGCAGCGGCAGCCGGGGAGCGGGGCAGGAGTCCCCCGGTTGCGGCGGCAGCGCGCCGCGGGGCTCCCCGGGCTGCTCCGGTAGTGGCAGCCGGGGAACGGGGCAGGAGTCCCCGGGCGGCGGAGGCGCGCCGCGGGGCTCCCCGGGCTGCTCAAGCAGCGGCAGCCGGGGAGCGGGGCAGGAGTCCCCGGGTGGCTCGGGTCGCGGCGGCTGCGGCACGCCGCGGGGCTCCCCGGGCTGTGGAGGCAGCGGCAGTCGGGGCACGGGGCAGGGAACCCCTGACGGCGGTTCGGGCAGCGGCGGTCGGGACACGCGGTGGGGCTCCCCGAGCTGCCCAAGCAGAGGTGGCCAGGGCGTGGGGCAGGAGTCCCCCACCGGTGGCTGGGGTAAGGGCAGCTGGAGCACGCGGCCCGGCTCCCCAAGGTGGACACGCGGCAGGGGCTGGGGCTCGGGGCAGGGATCCCCCGGCGGCCGGAGCAGCAGCGGCTGAGGCGCGTGGCGGGGGTCCCCAGGCTGCGCCAGGGGGGGCGGCCAGGGCGTGGGGCACGGGTCCCCCGGTGGCATGGGCGGCCGCTTTGGGGAGGGGGGGCAACCCCCCGGCGGCATGGGCGGTGGGGGAGCCGCGGGAGAATCCCCTGGAGGGGGTAGGTGCTGGGGCTCAGTGAGAAGGATACCTGGCCCCAGGGGCAGCAGATGGCCAGTGGGGCTCCTCTCCGGCAGCTGGGACACGTGGGGACGGACTCCTGGCGGCAGCAGCAGCAACCGGGCGGCAGTGGATGTCTCGTGCAGCAGGGGCGTGGGGAGGCAGTCTCTCCGCGGCTGCGGCTCTTCCCGCGGCAGGAGCGAGGTGGGGCAGACTCCCGGTGGTTGCAGCTGCTGGCGGTCGGCTGCAGGATCTTCCAGCGGTTGGAGCACTGCAGGGCGGCCTCCCGGCGGTCGGAGACTGGGGTGTACGCTCTCGGTGGTGTTCCTGCAGGCTGGTCCTCGGATGGAAGAGCTTTCTGCAGCAACATCTTGGGGGCGATTCTCCTTGTCTTCGCACTTCCCTCTGGGTCTGCTGGTTTGCCATGGCTCTGAGGCACCGAGAGTCTTCTTTCGGGTAGTGGTCTGAGAAGATCTCCGGGGAGGACCAGGCGTAACAGCCGGGAGCCTGTGTCGAGCAATGGGCTGTGCTGGGACAGTGGTCAGAGCTTTAGGTTGCGTGTTAGGGGTTGCAGGATGCATCCCAGGGCACCATGAGCTCTTCAGGATGGCTGATACAGTGTATCAGTAGAGATTCAGATTAAACTGATATAGATCTAGGTAGTGGCTTATCATGTTCAATTAATAAAGATTAAACTGATAAGAACAGACACTACACTTGATCTTAGCTCTAAGGAGCCGAGAAGCGATACCTTTCGTCGGAACAGCGCGCTCCCCTCGCGCTCCCAGTGCTTTCTATGTCACAGGACCTACTTTCATACCTTCCTAGCTAAGTGGCAATCGCTGCCCCGAAGTGACTCCGATACACTCACTCAAAGCACCAACTCTCCACTCCGAATTCTGCTCCCAGAGAATTCTCTCCGCCCGCTTCCTTGGGCTCAGCCGGCTGCTCTGTGTTGCCGCCAGACATTGCTGATCTGCATAACCCCGCCCACTGACGTGTGACGCCTTCCCTCGGTGTCTGCTACTCTCCCTGCCTGCAAGAGACGCTGTGCGCCACGTGCTGCCGGAGCCCCGCTCTCGGAACCAGCCCGTCGGGGCGCGTCCCTCCGCCACTGCTCCAGCCCCCGGGCCCGCCCCGTCCCTGCCCTGCGCTCCCCCCCGCTGCTGCGCTCAGCGCAGGGAGCCGGGCAGCGGATCAAGGGGAGATTTCTGGGGGCGGGGGGTGTGCAGGGGCGAGGGAATTTCTGGTCCTTAAAAGTGGGGGGGGCACCAGCGCCGGAACGTGGCCGCCCCCCTTCCTCCGAGCCCCCTCCCTCACGCTTCGCCTTCACCTGCAGGCCCCGCCCCCGCTCCGCCCCTTCCCCCAAGACTCTGCCCCCACCCCGTCCCTTTTCCCCAATCCCCCTCCCTCACTCGCCCCTTCCCCCAATCCCTGCTCCCGGATTGCCCCTCCCCTCTAGGGCCCGCCCCTGCACCGCCCCTTCCCCCGAGGCCCCGCCCCCGCACCAGCCCTTTCCCCAAGACTCCGCCCTCGCGCCGCTTCTTTCCCCGAGTCCCCACGGCCACGCTGCCTTTCCTCCGAGGCCCCGCCCCTGCGCTGCCCCTGCCCTCTAATCCCCACCCCTGCACCGCCCCTTCTCCCCCAGGCCCCGCCCTCACATTGCCCTTTCTACCCGAGCTCCCGCCCTTGCCCCGCCCCTTCTCCCCGAGCTTCCACCCCCCGCGCCGCCTCTTCCCCGAGTCGGAGTCCCCACCGCCACGCTGCCCCTTCCCCCCAGGCCCCTGCCCCTGCACCAGCCCTTCTCCCGCCGGCCCTGCCCCCGCGCCGCTTCTTCCTCCAAGGCCCCGCCCTCGGCCCGCCCCTTCCCCCTCGGCCCCGCCCCTGCACCGCCCAGCGACCCAGGCGCAGGCCAGACCGGGGAGGCGGGAGGGCAGGAATCCGGGCCCAGCCTCCCGTTCCCGGGTGCCCTCGGGCACATCACTCGGTCTCTCTGGGCCTCAGTTCTCCCGGCCGGGCCATGGGGCTGGCGGCGCTTCCCACCTTCCCACGGGCCTGGGAGGGGAACTACCCTGCGGATTAGGAAGATGCTCAGATACTGGGGTGATGGGGGAGGGGCGCAGGGGGAGCGTATTAGCACCATCGTTTGGTATATGGAGTCTGTTTGGAAACAAACTATTTCCCTCAAGTCATTCCCAAAACCTGTATTCAGCGATAACCTTGGAAATATTTAACAGAGCAGCGTGGTTTTTTTCCCGTGTAGCCAGCCCCCAGTTCTGCCCCATTCCTGCCACTGCGGCCCCATCTCACCTCCTGACCCTGGCTGGGCGCCCCTGGGCCGCTCATAGCAGGGGGCTGTCCAGGAGGGTGTGTGGGGGGGTGGTCTCCTTGCAGCCAGGAGGGGGTGTCTGGTGGGTGCTGTCACCTCTGCCAGAGACCCCCAAGAAACTCACTAGCTTCCTCCACATGTGGGGAGGAGCTCCTACTTTCTGACGTGGGGGGCGGGGAGGGGATCGAATCATGACTCTGAAGTGGCAGGGCAACCTCCCCCCCGCCCCCGCAACCCCGCTCAGATTCCTCTAGGGGGCTGGGCTGGGATCTCTAGGGAGGGAGACACAGGAAAAAACCTCTGCCATTATGGAACCCAGGAGTCCTGGCTCCCAGTCCCCCTGCTCTAACCTCTTGACCCCCCCCTCCGCTCCCAGAGCCAGGCACAGTACCCAGGGGTCCTGGCGCCCAGCCCCCAACCCGCTCTGACCACTAGATCCCACTCCCCTCCCAGGGTGGTGCAGGGGTAACTGTGTCTGTGTCCCAGCTCGGCTAAGGGCCTTGACTGATTTTCCTGAAGTGCTTCCTTCCAAATCCATCACATCAGCACCTTCCCTTCACTGCCCACCCCCGTGTGGGGGCACCAGCACCGGGCCGGGTCGTGATGGGAACTCATCCAAGCTGGCCCTAGGGAGATGTGTGTGTTCCTGCTGCCCCCTGCTGGAGGGGCTGAGCCCTGCTGTGTGTGTGCGTGTGAGACACTGTGTTTGTATCAGTGTCAGTGTGTTGCTGGGCTAACTGGTAGGAAATGCTTTTGCAGGACTTTGTATCCTGCAGCAGGTCACACACACACACACACACACACACACACACACACACACACACACACACACACAGACCACAGCTACCACACACACAAATCCACACAGCCAGTAACACGCTGACACACAAAGGGACTCACACAATCCCAGACACTCACATACGACACACTTGGGGCACACATTAGCCCACCCATCAAAGAGAAACAATCACACACCAGAATATTCACAATCGTGCTCAGAGACACAACCACACACAGTTCACTCCCACTGCTCCCAACACAAGGACCTCCTGTCCCGCACAGCATGTGCCGAGGCCCGTGGAACTCACTGCCACTGGACAGCTACCAATGGGAATGGACCTTTCCAAGAGACCAACAGACATAGCCGTGGCGACAGAGGGGGATGGGCTCCCAGGGGCTGACCCGGGCTGAGACTGGGCTAAAAGCGCCCATGGGTCTGATCTAGAACGGTCTATCCAGCAGGGGGCAGCGTGACCCACACACAAACCCACCAGAAGCACCTTTCTTAGCGGGAGTACTTGTGGCACTTTAGAGACTAACAAATTTATTAGAGCGTAAGCTTTGGTGGGCTACTGCCCACTTCTTCGGATGCATATAGAGTGGAACATATATCGAGGAGATATATATACACACATACAGAGAGCTGACACACAAAGGGACTCACACAATCCCAGACACTCACATACGACACTCACATACGACATACAGAGAGCTGTATGTGTGTATATATATCTCCTCAATATATGTTCCATTCTATATGCATCCGAAGAAGTGGGCAGTAGCCCACCAAAGCTTATGCTCTAATAAATTTGTTAGTCTCTAAGCTGCCGCAAGTACTCCTGTTCTTTTTGCGGATACAGACTAACACGGCTGCTACTCTGAAACCTTTCTTAGCGGGTCTCCCAGGCCATCCCCCACCCTGCCCCTGGTTGAGTAACAAAGGGGCGGCACGGGACTCTGGGCCCTGTCGCAACCCGGCCCCACCCCCTCGCTCCCACACGCTGGCGGGTTGAGTAACTGCCGAGGGATTGCACAAGAGAGAGTCAGAGCCAGGGAGAGAACCCAGGAGTCCTGGCTTGCCTCTCCCCCCTCCACTCCAAACACTAGACCCCCCACTCTCTTCCCAGGGCTGGGGATAAAACCCAGCAATTCCGACCACCAGCACTCCTCCCAACCACTAGACCCCCCTCCTCTTTTAGGCTTTAGGCTCGCTGTCTCCACCAACCCCACCCCCTCCATCTGTCCATCCCTTCGCTGCAGGTTTTTGGGTTGTCGCCCCTGCTCTGCACTCCCCCGGTGCAGCCCAAGGCCTTCCCTCCCCCCAACCACATATCCTCTCCCCCCTGGTGCTGGATCATCTGCTTGGCCCCCCACTCCCTCTCGGGGCACACTGTGCGGCGTGGCTGGGGATTGTGCAATGGCCCAGCACCAGGCAACGCTGAACGGAAACCACAGGCCCTGCCCCGTCCCATCCGAGCTGCCCTCCAGGTGCATCTGAGCCCAGCGCCCCGCACCTGCGCCCTCCTGCGCGACAGGGGGTGAGCTGCAGCCCCCATCACACTCTGCAGACGGGCGAAGGGTCAGGCCAGCCAGCCCTTGTAGGATGGTGGAATCGCCACCGGGGTTGACGGTATGGGGGTTGTGACACATGGAGAAGCGGTTGTCGCTGCTGCTGGCAGAGGGCAGCAGAGCATGCACACACGCAAATGATTGCAAACATACACAAACACATGCATGAATCCAGCCACACACACATTATTACTAACATACACAAACACCCACACAAATCCAGCCACACACTTGCACAACCGCTAAAGATGCAAACACATGCAGAAATCCAGCCTCACGAACACACACACCTGCACAGCCACACACACAACTCCCCCCCCCACAGCTACACAAACACCCATCCAGACACAACCCCTGCAGGACCCGAGACATACAGAAACACGTGCATAAATCCATACACACACACACACACACACACCACCCCCCTCCTATACACACACCTTGGGTCACTGTGACACTTCAGTTGGATGGGTGCCCAGGACCATGTCTATTCTCTGCCCCACAGGGCCCGTAGCAGGCAGATTAGGGGTGTGGTTGAGCCACCCTGCACTGTGGCTATTCTCTGCCCCCTGGGGCCCATAGGGGGCACGATCCAATGCCAGTCAAGGGGGGATAAGAGGTGGGGAGGGGGACGAGGTTTCTGCACCACCCTGTTCCTGGCACAGGCTCCTTCGAGGATTTGCATTTCTTGGTAGTTTTCACCCCATCACCACTTCCTGCCCAACCCCCTCCTGCTGTGCGAGATGGTTAAGGGGGGGGATGGGAAGAACCCAGGAGTCCTGGCTCCCAGCCGCAGCTGTGCTAACGTACCAGACCCCACTTTAAGCCAGAGCTGGGAATGGAACTCAGGAGTCCTGACGCCCAGCTTCCCTTCCTCTAACCACTAGACCCCACTCCCGCCCTTTTTGGGAGCCAGGACACCTGGGTTCCATCCAGACTCTGGGAGGGGAGGGGGGCTACTGGTTAGAGCAGGAGGAGCCAGGACTCCTGGGTTCTATTCTCACTGCTGTTGAGTGACACTGGGCCTCTGTTTCTCCTCCCAACTTTTTGGGCATGGAGCCTGTAAACTCTTTGGGGCAGGGCCTGTCTCTCGCTGCATCTGGCCCAACAGGGCCCTGATCTCAGCTGGGGCAGGGCCTGTTTCTGTGTCTGTGCAGCCCCCAGCACAACGGGGGGTTTGATTCTGCCCCGGTCTCTTTGGGTGCTGCTGTTGTACAGATCAGTAGTCCTGAATACTAAAGGCGTTGCACGGCCATTGCTATGCAAGGGCTGAATGTGATTCTTATCCCTGTGACCCCTCCC
>NW_027053295.1:0-40311 GCF_011386835.1 Chrysemys picta bellii
CTTCACAACAAACAGCTGCCCATGAAATTAAATGGTGTCATGTTTAAAATGGATATAGGAAGATGTTTTTCTATGCAACGTGGGACAAATGTGGAGTTCTCACTTCTACCAGGGCATGCAAACCACTACTACTGTGGTCGTATGTGTCCTCTTGAAAAAAGGATTAAGTACCTACATGGAGAGCAATAGCCGTTGAAGTAACAAGAATTTTAAAAGCTCATATAAAAGTGTTCTGGACAACGCCCCTTTGTGGCACAGCATAGACCCGCGGGCACACTGCCTGCTACTCCCTTTGTCTATTTCGTATAAGAAGCCACTTTCCAATCAGAATATTTTAAACGGAGATTCCCTCTGTGAGGAATATCACTTAATCCTCTTCTGGCAGTATGACAAATTAGTCCTTTGTACTCCAAGTCCAACCCTTGTTCCCCTTGATTCAGGGTTCCCACAGACGACTTTCCTAGGTCTCTGTAGACAATTCTGTAGGTTTCAGCTCCTTAGGCAAGAGTCCCACACCCCACCTCTTTGGCACCTGGCAGGGCTGGCCTTACCATGAGGCGAACTCAGGTGGCGGCCTCAGGTGGCAGACTGGTGGGTGGTGGTACAGGGATGCCACTAGAAATTTGTGTCTGCTGCTGGTGCATATGTATTCCCTCTGCTCTAGATGCACAGAGATGGTGGAGTGCTGTTCTGGAGGAAGGAGGGCACAAGAGACATTAGAGGCAGGCAGGAGAAAAGGTGAGAGGGAATAACAGAAAGCAGCCAGAGCTGGAGGGAGAGAGAGGAGGAGGAGCCTCTTATGTACCTCTCTAACACCCCCAGGAGCCTGGACTGATTAACACCAGCTTCTCAGGGAGCTTCCTGTTTCCTGCTGCTTCCCTGAACCCACTTGAGGAGAACAGGCAGTCAACTGAAGTAGTAGGAGCCAGTTAGGCCCTTAAGGTGCTGATATCTTCCCTCACTCAGGCCCTGCTACCAGCCTGCTTATTTGTCCCCTTCAATTGAGTGTTGAGAGCCACTATAGCTGGCACAGAACAGCAGTCAAGAGTGAAAGAAGAAAACGTCCCTCTGGGGCAGCGTTCAGAAAAAGAAAGAAAGCAAAGGAAGCTTTTCTATCTAAGCAGGAAGGAGCTCTCCTGAGATACATAGACACAAATGTTCATGGTGAGCCTTCTGGCCTCAGTGAGGATGTGAGTGGTGAGGAGATGCCTGATCTTCCAGTTAGTCAGAGTGCAGGTGACCTGGCAGCTACTGCAGCATACATATCTCCAGCTCAAATGGATGTAACCATGCACATTCCTGAAGAAAAGTGTAGATCAGAGAAGAGTGTGGTGGAGGCTCAAGAAACAGCTGCTGCTGAGTTTAGTTCCTTAAGTCTAGATGATCCAGGACTGTGGATCCACTTGAGCAGTAGCCTGAGGGACTTCCTTGTACTGCATGGGCCACAGCAAGTGAAAAACTTCATGTTCCCCAAAGACAATGAAAATAGCAGTTTCCATCCAACACATTACTGGCGTGAAATCCCCAATGGTGACAAAGTGGAGAGGCCATGGCCTATGTACTCAAAACCCCAGAATGCTGCATACTGTTTTTGTTGCAAACTCTTCCAGTCTAATGTTCCAGCCACATTGGGTTCTACAGGAACAAAGGACTGGAAAAATCTGGCAAGAAATCTGGCATGCCATGAGAAGTCAGCAAATCACCAGAGAGCATTCCATAGGTGGAAAGAGCTTGAGATGAGACTAAGGTTAAAGGCCACCATAGATGATCAGCATCAAGAGAAGAGTGCATCAGAGTCTCTTTACTGGCAAAATGTTCTGAAAAGGCTTATTTCCATTGTGAGAAAGATTGCTACCCAAAACCTAGCGGTATGTGGCACTTCAGATCAGCTGTATGTGCCAAACAATGGAAACTTCCTTAAAATTGTGGAGCTGATGGCTGAGTTTGATGCTGTACTCCAGGAGTATCTAAGAAGAGTCACCACCCAAGAAATGTACACACACCACTACCTTGGAAAAACAATTCAAAATGAGATCATACAGTTACTGGCAACAAAAGTAAAACAGAAGATTGTGGTAGATCTGAAGTCAGCAAGATATTACTCTGTTATTCTGCACTGCACTCCTGACATCAGCCATACGGAACAAATGACTTTAATGGTGCGTTTTGTAACAACAACAGAACCTAGTGAAAATGTCCCTGCAATGGTGACTGTCAGAGAGCATTTTCTAGAATTTATTGGCATTGAAGATACTACAGGAGCTTGTCTGACAAATGTGCTTCTTAAAAAGCTGGAAATATGGGAATTGTGATAGCTGACATGAGAAGTCAGGGCTACGATAATGGTGCCAAAATGAAAGGAATGAACAGAGGAGTGCAGACACGGATCCGAGAGTTAAACCCTTGAGCTTTTTTTGTCCCATGCAGTTCTCATTCATTGAACTTGGTGGTCAGTGATGCAGCGTCAGCTTCTAGTGAGGCTGCTGAATTTTTTAATGTAATTCAAAGCATCTATGTATTTTTCTCTGCATCAACTCATCGATGGCAAATTTTGAAGCTACATCTGGGAACATCCTCTCTGATACTGAAACCACTGAGTGCCACATGGTGGTAAAGTCCAGGGAAGGTGATAAAGCCTATCAAACACCAAATTGGGAAGATAGATGGTGCCATAGTTGCCATCATGGAGGATAATACCATGACAGGAACTATTCGTGGGAGAACAGTGGCAGAGGGAAATGGAATCACCAGAAACATACATAACTTCAAATTTTTGTGTGGCTTAGTGTTGTGGCATGACATACTGTTTGAAATAAATATTGTAAGCAAGAGACTCCAAGGTGTTGACCTTGATATATCTGGAGCAATGGAACAACTGGACAAAGCAAAGTCATACCCACAGTCTTACCGGTCAGATGAGGGATTTCAAAACATTCTGAAGAGTGCACAGAAATTGGCAGAGGAACTTCACACTGAAGCTATTTTCCCACCCATTCAAGTATACAAGTCACTGAAGAAGAAGACATTTTGATTATGATGCATGGGATAATCCCATAAGAGACCCCAAACAACAATTCAAAGTTGAATTCTTTAACCAGGTGCTAGATTGTGCAATACAGTCAGTTGAAGAACATTTCATGCAGCTCAAGGAACATAGCAGAATATTTGGGATGTTGTATGATATTCCAAAACTCCTCACTATACCAGAAGAAGAACTACACCAGCATCAAGATACATTTCAGCAGTATCAACTACAAAGGCTGTTCTGGAATATATGTTCACAAATAAGATAAGCACCCTCTTTCCAAATGCTTTTGTTGCTCTGTGCATACTTCTAATACTTCCTATAACAGTTGCCAGTGAAGAACACAGCTTCTCCAAGCTGAAGTTAATAAAAACACATCTACTCTCCACAGGAGAGGCTGGTTGGCCTTGAAACCATCTCAATAGAGCATGAGCTGGCCCAGACTGTAGACCTTCAGGAAGCAGTTCAAATCTTTGCAACCAAGAAGGCACGGAAAGCACCACTTTGATTATTCAAACAGATAAAAATGCCAGTGTTTACTATGCAGACAAGAAAAGTTACATTGCTGTTCAGGTGTTTGAAAGTTAAGTGTTACTTAAAATTTTTGAACAAGGCATTTAAAGTTGTTAGTTTTCCTTTATTGGGGTCGGTAGCAGAGCAGTACCATGAGAGGAGTAGAACAGGAAGAAGGCAGAATTGAGACCTTTCAAAATTTTGGCCCAAGCGAGAGGGCATGGGGGCGTCATTTGAGCTCCCCGCCTCAGGTGCCAAAATGTTGTGGGCCGGCCCTGGCACCTGGGCTGTGTTTAGGGTCATGTTCCACCAGGTCACCAGTAGCTAGTTTCCAGCCCTAGGTTTAGGGGCCCATAACCCTCCTTCTGAGGCTGTACAGGCAGGACAGCTTTCTCCTTTCTCTGATGTCTGCCCTCTCTCCTCCTAGGCCTGCCACAAAAGATACCCGCCCTCTCACAGTTCTCCGGAGAACTGAGGCCCCTTTCTCCAGCTCTCCCTCTGCTGAGCTCTCTTCAGCCTTTTAAATAAATTACCCATCTGATCAGGACTAGTTTTGGGGACGAGGGAGATGCTAATCTGGCACAGGTATGGCTGAGCCCCATGATTCTTAAAGGACCAGCCAACCAGCCTGTGAGAAAGAATTTTAAAATTCTCACACTTCACAAATTGATGGTCAGCTGGGGATGAGAAGGAATTCCTAGACTCATAGACTTTAAAGCCAGAAGGGGCCACTATGATTATCTGCGCTGACCTCCTGTGTTATGCAGCGGAGAGAATTTTGCCTACATATTTCTGCATCAAGCCCTGCGACTTGTGATTCTGCATCAAGCCCTGCGACTTGTGATCACAGGCCCTGGTTCTCATGGAAGACTTTAATCACCCTCATATCTGCTGGGAGAGCAATACAGCGGTGCACAGACAATCCAGGAAGTTTTTGGAAAGTGTAGGGGACAATTTCCTGGTGCAAGTGCTGGAGGAACCAACTAGGGGTAGAGCTCTTCTAGACCTGCTGCTCACAAACAGGGAAGAATTAGTAGGGGAAGCAAAAGTGGATGGGAACCTGGGAGGCAGTGACCATGAGATGGTCGAGTTCAGGATCCTGACACAAGGAAGAAAGGAGAGCAGCAGAATACGGACACTGGACTTCAGAAAAGCAGACTTTGACTCCCTCAGGGAACTGATGGGTAGGATCCCCTGGGAGAATAACATGAGGGGGAAAGGAGTCCAGGAGAGCTGGCTGTATTTTAAAGAAACCTTATTGAGGTTGCAGGAAAAAACCATCCCAATGTGTAGAAAGAACAGTAAATATGGCAGGCGACCAGCTTGGCTTAACAGTGAAATCCTTGCTGACCTTAAACGCAAAAAAGAAGCTTACAAGAAGTGGAAGATTGGACAAATGACCAGGGAGGAGTATAAAAATATTGCTCAGGCATGCAGGAGTGAAATCAGGAAGGCCAAATCACACTTGGAGGTGCAGCTAGCAAGAGATGTTAAAGAGTAACAAGAAGGGTTTCTTCAGGTATGTTAGCAACAAGAAGAAAGTCAAGGAAAGTGTGGGCCCCTTACTGAATGAGGGAGGCAACCTAGTAACAGAGGATGTGGAAAAAGCTAATGTACTCAATGATTTTTTTGCCTCTGTCTTCACGAACAAGGTCAGCTCCCAGACTGCTGCACTGGGCAGCACAGTATGGGGAGAAGGTGACCAGCCCTCTGTGGAGAAAGAAGTGGTTCGGGACTATTTAGAAAAACTGGACGAGCACAAGTCCATGGGGCCGGATGCGCTGCATCCGAGGGTGCTAAAGGAGTTGGCGGATGTGATTGCAGAGCCATTGGCCATTATCTTTGAAAACTCATGGCGATCGGGGGAGGTCCCAGATGACTGGAAAAAGGCTAATGTAGTGCCCATCTTTAAAAAAGGGAAGAAGGAGGATCCGGGGAACTACAGGCCAGTCAGCCTCACCTCAGTCCCTGGAAAAATCATGGAGCAGGTCCTCAAGGAATCAATTCTGAAGCACTTAGAGGAGAGGAAAGTGATCAGGAACAGTCAGCATGGCTTCACCAAGGGCAAGTCATGCCTGACTAACCTAATTGCCTTCTATGAGGAGATAACTGGGTCTGTGGATGAGGGGAAAGCAGTGGATGTGTTATTCCTTGACTTTAGCAAAGCTTTTGTTACGGTCTCCCACAGTATTCTTGCCAGCAAGTTAAAGAAGTATGGGCTGGATGAATGGACTATAAGGTGGATAGAAAGCTGGCTAGATTGTCAGGCTCAATGGGTAGTGATCAACGACTCCATCTTTATTTGGCAGCCGGTTTCAAGTGGAGTACCCCAGGGGTCGGTCCTGGGGCCGGTTTTGTTCAATATCTTCATTAATGATCTGGAGGATGGCGTGGACTGCACTCTCAGCAAGTTTGCAGATGACACTAAACTGGGAGGAGTGGTAGATACGCAGGAGGATAGGGATCGGATACAGAGGGACCTAGACAAATTAGAGGATTGGGCCAAAAGAAACCTGATGAGGTTCAACAAGGACAAGTGCAGCGTCCTGCACTTAGGATGGAAGAATCCCATGCAATGTTATAGACTAGGGACCAAATGACTAGGAAGCAGTTCTGCAGAAAAGGACTTAGGGGTTACCGTGGACGAGAAGCTGGATATGAGTCAACAGTGTGCCCTTGTTGCCAAGAAGGCTAATGGCATTTTGGGCTGTATAAGTAGGGGCATTGCCAGCAGATCAAGGGATGTGATCATTCCCCTCTATTCGACATTGGTGAGGCCTCATCTAGAGTACTGTGTCCAGTTTTGGGCCCCACACTACAAGAAGGATGTGGAAAAATTGGAAAGAGTCCAGAGGAGGGCAACAAAAATTATTAGGAGGCTGGAGCACATGACTTATGAGGAGAGACTGAGGGAACTGGGATTGTTTAGTCTGCAGAAGAGAAGAAGGGGGGGGGAATTTGATAGCTGCTTTCAACTACCTGAAAGGGGGTTCCAAAGAGGATGGATCTAGACTGTTCTCAGTGGTACCAGATGACATAACAAGGAGTAATGGTCTCAAGTTGCAGTTGGGGAGGTTTAGGTTGGATATTAGGAAAAACTTTTTCACTAGGAGGGCGGTGAAGCACTGGAATGGGTTACCTAGGGAGGTGGTGGAATCTCCTTGCTTAGAGGTTTTTAAGGTCAGGCTTGACAAAGCCCTGGCTGGGATGCTTTAGTTGGGAATTGGTACTGCTTTGAGCAGGGGGTTGGACTAGATGACCTCCTGAGGTCCCTGATATTCTATGATTCTATGATTGAACAAGATTGTATCTTTTTGAAAAAATATCCACTCTTTATTTAAAGAAGCCAAGTGATAGGGCATTTATTACATCCTGAGATAAGTTGTTTCAATGGTTAATTACCTTCATTGTTAAAAGTTAGCACTTTATTTCCAATCTCAACTAGTCTAGATTCAGCTTCCAGCATTTGGCTCTCATTATGCATCTCTATGCTAGATTAAAGAAGAATTGACCCACCAATGTGATTTGAATATACAACCTTCTGTTCTAGAGTCAGCTATGCTACTGTTGTACCACAAGGTCCTATTAGTTTCTTCTACTGTACAACATAGAGTACGCCACTGTATGTCTGAGCAGATGAATTATGGGAGCTTTTCCATTTCTCTGACCATTGCCAAGCTACAGTAGGTGGATCTAAAGTCTGATCCAGTAAAGCAGATGGAATAATACTGGACAAGATAACCCATTGTTTGCTGTGTTATTGTAGCCATGTGTCCCAGGTCAAACACTTTTCACAAAATGATCACTCCATATCTGACCTCTCAATCCTTTCCTCAAAGGAAAGATGAGCCTGGGAACTTAAATTAATAACTTTGCTAGACACCAAATATCATGGTCTTAATAAAGATACAGGATTTATGGCTTTTTACAACAACCTTTTTTTGTCCTATGACTGCAAGGGTATTAATGGGCCACTTCACCTTGAATGGTCCCTTAGAATATGTGTAAACGATTTATGCTAAACAATTTGTTCTACCTTGTACTTAGCTGTGATGCTCTGAGCATCTTTCCAAGCCCTGAAGAAGAGCTCTGTGGAGCTTGGAAGCTTGTCTCTCTCACCAACAGAAGTTGGACCAATAAAATATATTACCTCACCTACCTTGTCTCTTTAAGATAAACCATTGCTAATTCTGGAGTTGAAGCAGGATGGCAACTTCTGTGTTTCCTGTGGGAACCAGAAACCATCTTCCTCCTGAAAGGTAAATTTGGTGATTATGTTTTTCAGAGGAAATGGATGCTGCCCTCTCTTTGAACAATAAGGCTATGTTTATGTCACGGAGGTCATGGAAGTCATGGAATTTTTGACTTCCAGAGACCTCTGTGACATTCTCTGCTTCAGCCCCAGGGACTGCAGGACTCTGGAGCTGGCAGCCAGCAGGGCCCTGGCAGGGTTACAGCAACAGGCGACATCAGCAACAGGGGCCCCCCTGCAATGTTCCAGTGACAGATGACAGACTCCTGAGGGGGTTCTCCTTGGGGTTCCAGTGATGGGTGACAGCCTCGCAGGGGAGGTGGGAGAGAGAAAGCCTCGGGCAAGTGGCTGGGGGTGTCCTGTTTTCTCTTTGGGAAATATGTTCACCCTGTAGCTCTGTAGCGAGGCAGTGAGATACCCCACAGCCCCGCTGAGGGATGAACCTCCCCTAACACCAACGTGGGCGGAGCCCCTGGGTCCTGCACCCGCCCCTCAGAGGTCACGGTGCAGACCCAGAAGTATAAAAGCCCGCCTGCAGAGCTCAGTTGAGAACCAGCCGCCGAAGAGACCAGACGTCTGTGGCCGTGCTCCCACTTGGGAGAGGGCAGCAGACCGCGGCCGGCCTGAGGACTCACCAGGCCAGCCGAGCCTACCCCGAGGAGGACTGGCTGAGGCTGCCGAGCCAGCTACCCCGAGGAGGAGCCGAGCCTGCCCCGTGCCTGCTACCCCGAGGAGCAGCCAAGCCTACCCTTCACCACCTACCCAGAGGAACCGATGCTGCTGGAGACCGCCGAGGACACTGGCACAACCCAGGTACCCTACGAGGGGGAGTGTGGAAGTAGCCCGGGGGCAGCTGACCCCAGTCTGGCTGCAGCACTGCCAGAGCCTATGTCAGTGTGTTGCGGCCAGGATCCCCACTGACAGCAGCGAGTTTCCGCCGCTGCTAGGGCCCCGGGCTGGGATGCAGTGGAGTGGGAGGGCCTGCGTCCCCCCTGCCACCCACCCCTTGGGTGGCAGACTCCCCCTTTCCCTGGCCTGGAGAGGCTGGGACCTCTTGCTTATTGACTCAGCCCCTGCTTAAGGGCCTGAGTTCCTGACTGTTTGGTTGCTGCCCCGCCCTGACCTAGGGCCTGGGCTGCTATTTGACTGTTGACTCAGCCCCTGCTTAAGGGCCTGAGTTCCTGACTGTTTGGTTGCTGCCCTGCCCTGCCCTGGGCCTGGGTTGCTATTGGACTATTGACTCAGCCCCTGCTTAAGGGCCTGAGTTCCTGACTGTTTGGTTGCTGCCCCGGCCTGGGCGTCTGTATAGAACTATTGGCTCAGCCCCGGCCTAAAGGGCCTGAGCCCCTAACAATAGGGTTACCATATTAAAACATTTAAAAAAGAGGACACTCCACGGGGCCCCGGTCCCGCCCCCGGCCCCGCCCCTTCCCCACCCCCGGCCCTGCCCCAACCTCACCCCTTCTCCGCCCCCATTCCAACCCCTTCCCCAAAGTCCCTGCCCCAACTCTGCCCCCTCCTCTGAGCACCCTGCATTCCCCCTCCTCCCTCCCGCTCTGATCTTGGTTGGGGGTTGCTAAGTGCTTCCCTGCTCCCCACTCACCCCGCAGCCCCTGTGCCCTTGACTGCCCTGCTCCTCCTCATCCTGCAGCCTCTGCACCCCCCCGCCCCTGCAGCCTCTGTGCCCCCTGCTCCCCACTCGCCCTGCAGCCTCTGCACCCCCCCGCCCCTGCAGCCTCTGTGCCCCCTGCTCCCCACTCGCCCTGCAGCCTCTGCACCCCCCCGCCCCTGCAGCCTCTACACACACACACCCCCGCCGCCTGCCCTGCTCCTCCCGCTCACCCGGCAGAGGGAGAAATGCAGGCTCCACGTGGAATCAAACACAGCCCCGCTGCTCTGTGGGGGAGAAGGGAGCGGGGGAGGGGGAGGGACTCTGGCTGCTAGAGGCCCTAGTGGCTGCAAGCGGCTTTCAATCAGGCCAGGCATCCAATCAGCCGCACTGCACGAGGGGAAGGGGGAAATCCCGGACATTTCTACTTGATTAGAAATCCCCCCCGGATGGCCATTTAACACTGAAAAAGCCGGACATGTCCGGGGAAAGCCGGACGGATGGTAACCCTACCTAACAATGGGTTTGCTGTCCCCCACTACCGCAGGACCAGACTGACAGTGAACTACAGCGAGGTGGTGGGATACCCCAGAGCCCTGCTGAGGGACGAACCGCGGCCAAGCCCCATTACAGGCTCCCAGCTGCCGCAGGCAGAGGAGGAACCGGCCCCACAGCTCCCAGCAGGGGAAACCATGGAGCTTCAGCAGCAAAAGTCACAGACAGGTTACGGCTTCTGTGAATTTTTGTTTATTGCCTGTGACCTCTCTGTAACCTTTACTAAAAATAACCATGACAAAATCTTAGCCTTAACAATGAGTGATCTGCAGGGCCCAGACTGCTGACATGGTGCAGGTCTCCCTTGTTTCCAGGTACTACATTGCATTAAAACTCAGTTAAAAATACTTACGATACTTTACTAATGTTGTTTCTCCACAGAGGCAATTGCTGTAGCCACTGCAGGAATGTTATTGGATGGGAGGGGAAGTGCCCATGAGACAATTAATTAAGATTGGCTCCCCATGATGAACACGTTTAAGAACCTCTGCAGTGAAGAATCGGAGATGAGGAAAGCTGGTGGATGTTGGACCTGAGATCAATACAAAGGGATTGCAATGAAATGGCTACTCCAAAACTAATTGCTTAGTTCTGTAGGACATTTCAGCAGGGAAGAATCTAGGGGGAGTTTGAGGTCCCAAAGTTTCTGTATCTACATAAGTGTCTTGCGTCATTTAAGCAAGAATTATTGACAACCAGGGGATATGGTGATGCTGTCTTGCATTTTAGCTTATAACAGAACCATGTTAAATTATTGCAACCTTTGCAGCTAGGTGTGATTCTCTGCCCAGTAGCAACATCGGATAAAGAGTCTGCATTCTTGGCAGAGGAGTCTCATTAATTTATCTGGACATTTTAGAAAAGGCAAGTACCTTCCAGCCTGCTGACTAGATGGCAAGCGGTTGATGGTAAGTTCATTAAAGACAGTTTGTTTAATCAACCAGGTTAACTGACAACTAGTGAAATTGGAAATGCTTTTTTGGTTGAAGATGGACAAAGGGTCAGATTTTCATAGAATTAAAGAGCCATAGGGTTAGAAGGGACCGTGGGTCCATGGGTCATCTGGTCTAATCCCCTAACAAGATGCAGCATTTGTTGTGTCAAAACCATCCAAGACAGATGGCTATCCAGCCTCCTTTTGAAAACCTCCAGTGAAGGAGCTTCCACAACCTTCCCTAGGCAGTCTGTTTCTTTGTCCTCCTGTTCTTACAGTTAGGAAGTTTTTCCTGAGATTGAGTCTAAATCTGCTATGCTGTAGTTTGAACCCATTGCCTCTTGTCCTGCCCTCTGTAGCAAGAGAGAATAACTTTTCTCCATATTTTTATGGCAGCATTTCAAGTATTTGAAGGCCCTATCATGTCCCCACTTAATCTCCTCTTTTCCAAACTAAACATACCCAGTCCCTTCCGCCTTTCCTCAAATGGCTTGTATTTCATCCCTTTGATCAACTTTGTTGCTTGCCTCTGGAACCTTTCCAGTTTTCTACATCCTTTCTATACACTGGAGACCTAAATTGGACACAGTACTCCAGCTGAGGTCTAACCAGTGCTGAGTAGAGCAGTACTATCACTTTCCGTGACTTGCATGCTATACTTCTGCTAATGCAACCCAAAATTCCATTTCCTTTTTTTTGCAACAGCATCACATTGCTGTCTCATGTTGAAGTTGTGATTCATCACAACTCCCAGATCCTTCTCAGCTGTGCTGCTGCCAAGCCAGTTTTCCCCTATTCTATACTTGTGCATTTGTTTTTTCTTCCCTAAGTGTAGCACCTTACATTTGTTTTTGTTGAATTTCATTTTGTTTTCTATAGCCCAGTTCTCCAATTTATCCCTTTGAATCCCTTTATATTTTAGCTCTATCCTCCAAAGTGTTTGCAAACACCACCACCCCAGCTTTGTGTCATCTGCAGATTTGTTCAATATGCTCTATTCCTACATTTGTGCCATTAATAAAGATGTTAAATAACACCGGACACAGAACAGATCCTTGCTGAACCCCACTGGAGATCTCCTTCCAGTCCGACATCATTCCATTAATAGCTATTCTTGCGGTTGTTTAACCAATTATGTATCCACTGAAAGGTAATTTTACTGAGCCCGCATTTCTCCAGCTTACTTATCAGAATGTCATGTGGGACTATGTCAAAAGCCTTTCTAAAATCCAGATCTATTATGTTCACCAAATTCCCCCCATCCACCAAACCAGTTACCCTGGCAAAGAAGGAAATCAAGCTGGTTTGGCATTATTTGTTTTTAGTAAATCCATGTGGGGTGCTAGTGGTTACCCCTTCATCCTCCAGGTATTTGCAAATTGACTGTTTTATATATTGCTCTAGTAGCTTCCCAGCTATTGAGGTGAGGCTGACTGGTCTATAGTTCTTTCCCCCCTTTTTGAAGATATGTAAGTGACTGAATCATAGAATCATAGAAGATTAGGTTTGGAAGAGATCTCAGGAGGTCATCTAGTCCAACCCCCTGCTCAAAGCAGGACCAACACCAACTAAATCATCCCAGCCAAGGCTTTGTGTAGCCGGGCCTTAAAAACCTCCAAGGAAGGAGATTCCACCACCTTCCTAGGTAACTCATTCCAGTGCTTCACCACCATCCTAGTGAAATAGTGTTTCCTAATATCCAACCTAGACCTCCCCCACTACAACTTGAGACCATTTCTCCTTGTTCTGTCATCTGCCACCACTGAGAACAGCCGAGCTCCATCCTCTTTGGAACCCCCCTTCAGGTAGTTGAAGGCTGCTATCAAATCCCCCCTCACTCTTCTCTTCTGCAGACTAAGCAAGCCCAGTTCCCTCAGCCTCTCCTCGTAAGCAGAGCTGGTTCCAGGCACCAGCACAGCAAGCAGGTGCTTGGGGCGGCCAACGGTAAGGGGCAGCACGTCCGGCTCTTCGGCGGCAATTCGATGGTGGGTCCTCAGTTCCTTTCGGAGGGAACGATCTGCTGCCAAATTGCCATCGAAGAATTGCTTGGGGCAGCAAAAATGCTGGAGCTGGCCCTGCTCGTAAGTCATGTGCCCCAGCCCCCTGGTCATTTTCGTTGCCCTCCATTGTACTCTCTCCAATTTTTCCACATCCTTTCTGTGGTGGGGGGCCCCAAACTGGACGTAATACTCCAGATGTGGCTTCACCAGTGCTGAATGATGATGCAGTGCCGACTGAAGATTCAGTTAGGTGTCTAATGGAATTTTCAAAAGCTTTTAGGCATCTAACTCCCTTTGAAATCTTTGGAAGTTAGGTATCTTAGCTGCATAGACATTTTTGAAAATCCTACTTGGTGCCTATCTGAATCTTCCAGCACCTAATACCTTTGAAAATGTGACCTGAGGTGTCTTAATGCTGTAGGTCCAATTTCTAAGATTCTAGGAAAGCTGGAGAGAGAAAGAGTAGCTTGATATATATCAAATATCTTGAAAGAGAGATGTGACAAAGGTATAGATTTTCTTCTCCAATAGTAGAAAATGCAACTGAAAAACATGTAACGGCTCCATAATAGTTTTAAATGTTAAATGGTATGTATTATAGTCTAGTTTGTAAACTTGATCATACGAGTCCTGCCTCATTGACTTAGTGGGGCTGCTTATGTGAGTTCAAGGGCTCATCAGCATCCAGGCTGCACAATTTAGCTCTGTGGTGGGGAATTTCATCTGGACACTAGAGGGTGCTCACATTAAGCCCTGAAAAACTGGGATTGGTAAACCTTGTAATTAATGTAACTATATTTGCTAATCATAAATTACTACATTATTTCCCTTGTGTGGCAATGAGTTCCATGGTTAATTCTATGTTCCATTGAATACTTTTGTCTGTATCAAATTTGCCCTGCTGGAGGAAGCAGAAAGGGTTGTGGACACAAGGTCCTAGCAGCTATTTGCCTTTTTTGGCTTCTAATATCCCAGAAAGGGCAGATGTCATTAATTTCAATAATTCCCACTTCACTTGTGATTCTCCCCCCGTCAGAATCATGGAGGCTTTTGCTACTTACAACCCAAGGGTGTTTCATGTAGTAAATCATGATCTATTTAATTTCTCAGCAGAAAATGACCATTGTGCCATCCAATGTACAGTGAAATCAATAGAAAGTCACCCCTTGACTTCAACGGCCTTTGGATCAGGCCAATAAGAAGGAGTTTTCATACCTCACTCTCTGCTGGGGGTTGAGTTCTACTGCTGGTTTGGCCAAAATATTAACCTCCTGCCATCATGTTATTATAGCAAAGAAGCCACTCGCTTTTTCCTGTTGGAGTTCTGAATGGCTAAAAGTGATGCCTGCGGGGACCATATACAGTGTGGCTTTCAGTACATTGCAGGCCCTTAAATTTTACCCAAATATTACTATATAAGGCCCAAAGACTAAAGCATTTCAGTCCTCAGGGGACTAATGTGGTACCACAGACAGAGAACAGGAGAGACCAAGATGCCATCAATGCCCAAGGCTCCTGAAATGGCAGGGAATTGATTGGATGAGCCAGGCCCAGGTGATCCCAGCACATGATCCATGCCTCATGCTGCAGAGGAAGGTGAAAACCCGCAAAGGTCCTTGAGTTAATGCTGAGATTATCTGTTTCAGGAAGATGGCCCTTGCCCTTCATGAACATTTGGATCACATTGCTCACAGCTGGACACATCCAACTGCAGCTGCATTGGAGTGGAAAGGCAGGGATGTGCAGTGAGCTGTAGGGATGATGATTAGTGCATCTTTCCCAGCAAGGCTGAATTGCTGAGTTGGGCACAGTGAGATTGAGGATGGTCCAGTGGTTCAGGTACTATCTTGAGCTTTAAGAGCCCAGGGAGCAAGTCCCATCCCTGCCACAGTCTGTATGTGTGACCTTGGACACGTCATTTAGCTACTCCGTGCCTCAGTTTCCCATCTGCCCTACCTCATAGGGTTGTTGTGAGGACAAATTCATTAAATATGTTTAGGTGGTTAGATGCTATGGTAATGAGGACCATATAAGTACCTTGGTTATCTAGAAGATAAATTGGGGCTCATCAGTTCTCTCTTTGGTCAATCAGGAAGAGTCAATCAGCAGATAACGCCTGTGCGGACAAAATGGCTGGGGGAAAATCACACCCTGGTGACTGAGTTTGTTCTCTCAGGACTAACAGAAAGTCCAGAGATGAAGGCCATCTGCTTTCTGCTCTTTTTAGTGATGTACCTGATCACCCTGGTGGGAAACCTTGGGATGATCATGTTGATCAGGGTCGACCCCCGGCTCCACACACCGATGTACTATTTCCTCAGTAATTTGGATTTTGTGGATTTCTGCTACTCCTCAACCATCACCCCCAAGATGTTGGTGGATTTCCTAACTGAGAGGAGAGCCATTTCATGTGGTGGGTGCATTGCACAGCTGTTCTGTTTTGTGCTCACAGCGAGCGTTGAATGCCTCCTGTTGGCCGTGATGGCCTATGACCGTTACGTGGCCATCTGTAACCCACTACTCTATACTGTCAGCATGTCCCACAGAGTCTGTGCCCAGCTGGTGGCTGGCTCATTGGCTTTGTCCATGCACTGGCACAAACTATCTCCACCTTTCGACTGTCCTTCTGCAGCTCTAATGTCATCAATCATTACTTCTGTGACATCCCCCCACTGATAAAGCTCTCCTGCTCTGATACCTACAGCAATGAGATAGTGCTTTACACCTTTGGTACATTTCATGGCATCGTCACATCACTGGAGATTCTGGTCTCCTATATCCATATCATTTCCACCATCCTGAGGATCCGGTCCACTGGGGGCAGACGCAAAGCCTTCTCCACCTGTGCCTCCCACCTGACAGCTGTCATGATATTCTATGGCACCACAGTCTTTATGTATGTCAGGCCAATTTCCAGTTACTCGCTGGACCGGGACAAAGTGGTCTCAGTGTTCTACACCATGGTGATCCCCATGCTGAATCCTCTTATCTACAGCCTGAGGAACAAGGAAGTGAAGGACGCCCTGAAAAGGTTATTAGGCCGAGTAACAGTTTCTTGACAGGTGTCAGTGCAGCAAAAATGTTGGTGAGATAATAAAGAAAAATCTTGGGCTGAGTTTATTATTTTCTCTGTTTACTTCATGTAATTTTGGGTATTGTCTGGTGTGAAAACCCATGGTAATCAGAAATTGAATAGACCTAAATTAAAGAGAATTGGATTCACTTTTTCACCCTGAACCTGAACATTAAGATGAATGCAAGCATATCTGCTAACATACTTCAAGGAGCCTTCATGTACCTAATATATGAGGCACACATATGGCCTAAAGGAATAAGTACAGAAATGGAAGTCCTAAATTTGAATCACTGGCTGTATTTTGCTGCTTCATATAAAGCATTCATTAAAGATTCTTTATAAAGATTCATTAATTATTTCAAGAGTGGAGTCAGAAGCAGAATTTCCACCCCCTCAGTGGAGATACCATGGTGCATCATGGGATGTGTAGTCCAAGCAAGGAGCCAGGCCCATCAGAGAGAATGGGGTAGTGAAGCACGCAAACTACAACTCCTATGAGGCTCCATGGCACCCTAGGTAGATGCATTTTAGTGTCAAATTGACTTGAAACATTTTTTGTTGTTGAGTTTAGTGTTTTGATTCAGGTTGATGGAAAATCAACAAAATAATAGTAAAAAAAGTCTACAACATCCATTTCCAGCCAGCTCTACTCATGACTTAACTTTGAAGAGGTAACATGGCACAGGGGTGCTAAACATTATTATATGGCCATTAACTGTGGGACTCTCTGCTGCTGGACAGTGCTGAATAATGTGTCCGAGCAAGAATATTTTTAAGGCTTATTATGAAACAATCCCTTTAAGATAGAAAAAAGATGTGTTGGCCCTAAGTGACATGAGGTACATATTGGCCCCTCGCAAACCCTACAATCTATATTGAGGGAAGTTAGTCAATTTACTTACCAATTCTGTGCTACAAAATTCCTCTATCTTACAAAGTATTTGCACAGACCATGAATTCATATCCCTTGTAAGAGACTATAGCTGGATTTTGTATAAGAGCCCTCTAAATACTAAAAGTAGAGATTATAATAGGAGTCTTTCTTTCTTTCTTTCTTCTAGGGATCCCATACTAGTCTTTACCATAAAACAATTACATACATACACTCAATTAGCAGGTTTCAGAGGGGTAGCTGTGTTAGTCTGAATCAGTAAAAACAACGAGGAGTCCTTGTGGCACCTTAGAGACTAACAAATGTATTTGGGCATAAGCTTTCGTGGGCTATAACCCACTTCATCAGATGCATGGAGTAGAAAATACAGTAAGCAGGTATATGTATACAGTACATGAAAAGATGGGAATTGCCTTACCAAGTGGGGGGGTCAGGGCTAACGAGACCAATTCAATTAGGGTGGATGTGGCTCATTCCCAGCAGTTGACAAGAAGATGTGAGTATCAACAGAGGGAAAATTATTTTTTGTAGTGACCCAGCCACTCCTAGTCTTTATTCAGGCATAATTTGATGGTGTCAAGTTTGCAAATTAATTCCAGTTCTGCAGTTTCTTATTGAAGTCTGGTTTTGAAGTTTTTTTGTTGAAGATTGGTGACTTTTAAGTCTGTTATTGAGTGTCCAGGGAGATTGAAGTGCTCTCCTACTGGTTTTCGAATGTTACAATTCTTGATGTCTGATTTGTGTCCATTTATTCTTTTGTGTAGAGACTGTCTGGTTTGGCCAATGTACATGGCAGAGGGACATTGCTGGGACATGATGGCATATATCACATTGGTAGATACTTGTAGATCTACACTATTACTAAATTAGGTCAATTTTGTAGAAGTCAATTTTTAGAAATCGATTTTATACAGTCGATTGTGTATGTCCATACTAAGCGCATTAAGTCGCATTAAATCAGTTACCATGGCTAGCATCAACTTACAGAGCGGTGCACTGTGGTAGCTATCCCACAGTTCCCGCAGTCTCCGCCGCCCACTGGAATTCTGGGTTAAGCTCCCAATGCCTGATGGGGCAAAAACATTGTTGCAGGTGGTTTTGGGTACATGTCATCAGTCGCCCCTCCCTCTGTGAAAGCAAAGGCAGACAATCGTTTCGCACCAGACACCAGGAGCATTAGAAGAGCACAGCAAGGCGCGCTGCACATCAGAGAGGCTTTGAAAACCAGTTTCATGACTGGCCAGGCTTCGGTGTGACAGTTGTGTGTGTTTTTCTTTGACGCAAACCTGCCCCCTTTGCTGATTTTAATTCCCTGTAAGCCAACCACCTTCCCCCCTTAGAAATAAAGTAACTATTGTTTTGAATGCGTTATATAGGAGGTCATACTTGATTATCAGAATGGTCCCTTCTGGCCTTATAATCTATGCATCTGTGTGGGAATGAAAAAGGTTTTGAAACCATGCATTGTTTCTTTATTAATTAAAAAAAATGAGATAATGGACAAGGTACCCTGGGTGGGGTGGGGGAGGAGGGAAGGACAAGGCCACGCTGCTTATTGTAGCCACACTAAAAATCAAACTGTTTGAATGACAGCCTTCTGTTGCTTGGGCCATCCTCTGTAGTGGAGTGGCTGAGTGCCCGGAGCCTCCCCCCATGCATTCTTGTGGGTCTGGGTGAGGAGGCTATGGAACATGGGGAGGAGGGTAGGCAGTTATGCAGTGGATGCAGCAGGGGTCTGTGCTCTTGTTGGCTTTCCTGCAGCTCCAACAGACGCTTCATCATGTCCATTTGCTCCCCCAACAGACCCATCATGTCCGTTTGCTCCCACATTAGCCTCAGCATCGCATCCTGCCTCTGCTCTTTGCGATCACTTAATTCTTTCCTGGCCTCTGCCACTGAAGGCCGCCGTGCATTAAGCTATGCCCTATAGGAGGACTGCATGAGCTCGGAAAACATGTCATCGCGAGTGCATTTATTTCACCTTCTAATCTGCGATAACCTCAGGGACGGAGATGATAAGGGGAGCGTAGAAACATTCTACGCTCTACGATTTGGGGGGACTGCATGGTCACCTGTGCTGCTGAGTTCGCCATGCTGACCAAACAGGAAATTAAATTCAAAAGTTCCGGGACTTTTCCTGTTTACCTGGCTAGTGCATCGGAGTTCAAAGTGCTGTCCAAAGCTCCTGGAGGCCAATAGTGTCGATTTGTGTCCGCACTACCCCAAATTCGACCCAGCAAAGTTGATTTTAGCGCTACTCCCCTCGCCGGGGAGGAATACAGAAGTCGATTTTAAGAGGATCTCTTGTGGCTGTGAGAGTGATTATGAACCCATAACTGGGCTGCAGGTACTCTTGAGTTCTGCTCCCAGAGTTGGCCACTGCCTCATTTTTGAATAAGGGTTTGTCTACACCTGAGAATTAATCCAGAATAAGGTAGGATGTGAATTTAAAGTGGATTAACTATTCCTGGTTAACTCCTTGTGTGGACACTCTTATTCTGGAATAAGCATGCCTTCAACTGAATTAGTTTAATTCACTTCCAAACTGGATTAAACTAGTTTGAAGTAAGGCACTTATTCCAGAATACGATAATCCACACACAGTTAGGCTACATCTACACTACAGGGGGGAGTCGATTTAAGATACGCAAATTCAGCTACATGAATAGCGTAGCTGAATTCGACGTATCGCAGCCGACTTACCCCGCTGTGAGGACGGCGGCAAAATCGACCTCTGCGGCTTCCCGTCGACGGCACTTACTCCCACCTCCGCTGGTGGAGTAAGAGCGTCGATTCGGGGATCGATTGTCGCGTCCCAACGGGACACGATAAATCGATCCCCGGGAGGTCGATTTCTACCCGCCGATTCAGGCGGGTAGTGTAGACCCAGCCTTAGTCAGGAATAGCAATTCCAGAATAACTTCCTGTATAGACAAGCCCTTAGTCACCCCTCTTTTTTCAGCCTCCTGTTCCCTGTTTGGAAAGTGGAGAAAATCATCATTTCCTGCAGAGCTGTCCTGAAAGTTAAAATGTGTATAGCACATTGCAAGTGCACAGAGTGTGTAGTCTTAGAGAACCAATCATAGGAATGTGTTTGTAGCCAATGATGTATTGTTGTTAAAAATTATCAGTGAAACCAGGCTCAATTATTTTTGTTGATTCTCATCCAACCTCCAGATGTCATGAAATTACTGCCTGATGTACAACCACCTGCTTCTTGCAACAGTTGCCTGTGAGGGCTAGTATGCTTTGTTGTACCTCCCATCTCCCTTGTCCGTTGTGCTTTTTAATCACAGTAATGCACATACAAGTATCTTTTCTCAGCAGCCTGGACCAATGAATTGGAAATATTACATTGGAAATATTAAACTCAGTGGCATCTGAAGCTGCTCTCTTTTATCACTGATAAATTCTGAACCAGCTGGGAGCACAATGCAGAAGTGTGAAAAAAATGTTAGAGGGTGAATTTACTTTTAATTATCTTTATAATTTAACCAGGGAAAGGTAAACAAACAGTAAAACAATGAAAAAGTTTCCTCACTTTCATTGCCCATTGGAAAACAGTTACATAAACTGTTGGATGGTGGGGAAGAACCCACAATTTCAAATCAAAACATTTTGTTGGTGCTGAAATTTTTGCATGAAAAATTTTGATTGCCAACAAAACCCTGTTTTCCAATGAAAAAATATTTTGCTGGAAATTTTTTTGACTCGCTCTATTTCTCATTTATTAAAGTGCTGTAGCGTTAAACGGAAATGTCCTTGCAAGGGTAGCATCATTAACTTTGAAGATCTACCATGCCTTGCACATGCTCTGTAAGATTCTGAGTGGCTGGCTATTTTACTTGTTTGGTGGGCCTTTTCTCTTGTGGACCAGCCTCCTCATTGAAGATTCTCTGGAAAACCTCCTTGAGGGGCTCTCTCAATTGCCGTTTCCCGTGTCTCCCAACTAAGAAGTAGATGAAGGGGTTGATGCTGCTGTTTATGCAGGGCAGCAGGATAACTAAAGACATAACAAAGAGGTGTATCATGGTGTGACTAAGGAAGGCCATCAGCACTATGACCCTCAGTGGAAGGGCGAACATGAGGAAGAAAAGGATGGTGACCATAATGACAATATAGAGCTTTGTTGATTGGTGTCGCTGTGAGCTACACCGGACCTTGATGAACAGGGTCAGGCTGGACAGAACCATGAGTGGAGTGAAAATCAGGAAACTCAAGACACAGCTGAATATGGTCATTTTGGAACAGTCGTAGTCATTGATGCAGAAATAGCACTCCAGTCCAGTCACCAGGATGGAGAGAGCCCAGAGCAGAGCACACACAATGGAAGACAGGTTTTTTGGACGGTGACATCGGTACCAGATGGGGTAAAGTACGGACAGACATCTCTGAACGCTGATGGCTGTCAGGAGATACAGGCCAGTGTTGTATATAAACAGCGCCACCCATTGGATTGCCTTTATGATGACAAACCCTCCAAGAAACTCCATATGTAAATATAAGATGATAATAATCAAGAAGGCAACCATGCACAGGAGGAAACCAAAGTCAGCAATGGCCAAGTTGAGGATGTAGATGGTGAAGGGGTCCTTCTTAATGCGGAAGCCGAGGAACCAAAGAACCATCCCGTTCCCCACCAGCCCGACCAGGCAAATGAACAGAGAAATAGAGCTGATCACAACTATCGGAATGAAACATTGATCCTGATCTGCATCTAGGTCTGTGTCATTAAAGCTACTGGAATCATTAAATAATACGCAATAATGCAGGCTTATCTTTCCAGGAAGCGGGGATGTCGTGATAAGCTCAGTCATATTGAAACCTCTGCTGCAGAATGACAATTTCCAGCTCCCTCTTTATCTCTCTCTCGTAAACACACCTGCTAATAGAGATAAGAGGGACGTGTATTAGCGACTCCTGATCATGGTGGGAACTTGGATTTGCTAGTAATTAGTGCCCCTCCCTGTGCCTCTGAACTGAAATATCCAGATACCAATGAGCATTTATTAGAAATACACACACAGATAAATAGAAAGGGGAGACTTTAGAGGATTTTTGGTGCAGAGAGTGACAAGGCTGGTCTTTCTTCTTTGGAAACGTCAGGGCACAAGATAAAATGAATGTCAGAGACTGCAGTCCCAAGTAGATCAGCAGTGAGGTGGCAGAGCTGTGTGTGTATATTGTGGGGAGATCAGGATTGGAATAGAAGTAGGGCTGCAGTTCAGGATTGAGAGACATTGGGAGAGAAAGGGGCAGAGAGCCCAAAGTGGCAATAGTAGGAGCGGTTTTGTGAGTCAGGATTAAAGCACATTGGCAGGGCAGGGGCAAAACCCAGATCTGGAATAGCAGAGGGCTGGGGGGATAGGATTGACGGGCATGGGCAGAGCTGTGGGAATGGAAGAAAATATAGAAAACATCAGAGGGCAGAAAAGAGGATAATTTTCACCCACAAAATGCTCACCTTCCCTCTGATTCTCTGAGGTTTGAATTACAGTTTTGCAGAAGCTGTGGTAAAGCAAATCTGTTAGAGAAATTCCTTACCTCTGGCTTCTTATCAGTTGCTCCGTGCGGAATCAATTACTTGAACGTTTTGCAACAGTGTAATTGTTATTAAGAGACTCAGAAGTAACCTGTAATTTCCTGTTCCATGTCCAACAAGTCACTCCAGCCCTAAATCCTGGCCACCAAATGCCATGTTCACACTATGTAGAGCCAAACATAGCAATCTTTCCACCACGATTTCTTCTCTTTGTTACTGAAAGGTCTCATAAAGTTGGTAGCAGGGCTCTGCTACTTTAATTGCTTCCTATCTCCTTTTTATGGGCAAAAAACACTGACTGAGCAGGTTTCCTAAAGAAATGGAGAGCCACTTGAAAAATCAAGGCCATAAAATATTCCAAGGAAATTTCATAACTGGTCCGAGAGTTTCTGACCTTGCAAGCTAACAGCCAGTGTCTCACATCCAATTGCTGAGTCAATCAATTGAGAACCTAGCAAAGAACCACCTCCAACTCCACCCATTCACTGTTGACATCAGGGAACCCTGCTGGTTGGGGACATTACACGGAGAAAGCATTGGTCACAGTCATGAGAGATGTCCTCTTCTCATACACAAGGGACATTCAGCCATACTTACATTGCTGGATCAGTAGTTTTTTTATATCCTCATTCATGGAACACTGATCTCCCATGTTGGAAGGGATAGTGGGAATAGAACTGGACAAAATTTTTCTGCCAAAACTTTTCTTTTCAGTATTTTGTGTTGGTTTCACCAAATTATTTCAACCATCTTTTTGATTCATTCAAAATTTCAGAAGCTCTTATTTTTAGTTTGACATTATTTTTTCCTCAATTTTTTGGAATTGCCAGTGAACTGAAGAATCCATTATTCACACATTTCTAAGTGGAAATGCTCTCAATGTCAAATGCAATGTAATATCACACATCACGTTGTTTACAAGTTTCAGAACTATACATGTAATGATTCCACTTAAAGACATCTGCAGAGATAGAACCCAGGACCATCAGCAAAAGCACTTGAGTTAGAGGAATAATTCATGCAGCTGGAAGTAGCAAGCTGCTTTCCTCTATGTTGCCCTGTCACTAGAGGGAGACCCAATGTGTAGAACACAGCTAATTTACCTGCATACTGACAGATAGGTTGAAGATATTCTGCAGGATTACTTGCCTCGCATCCCACAGACCTTCTGGGCTGCAGTAGTAGAGTTCTTCTCCTGTGTATCTCATAAGTTTGACAGCAAAAGACTTCCTCTCCTGCATTTGCCCACAGGGAAAACCCTCAGTCCACACAACTTGGCTCTGACCTACCATGCAGCCTAGTGCCTCAGGAGCTAATCTTTACTGTCTTTATTACATAAAGGGGCTTGATTGCTCCTTCTGTTGAGCAAGAGGGAAGGTGCTTTGCAAATCTATTGGCTTTAAGGAGGTCAATGATTGTTCCTGGGTCCAAGACTGGACATCACATTCAAGTGTCCATTGATTGTAGATATGCAGATGACAATATATCAGGACACTATAAGTAGTTCCTCACCCGCAGGACCCATCCATACTAAGAATATCTCTCCCTTCCTATCCCAATCCTCAAAACTCCCTCTCCAGCTGATTTAGGGATAGATTGTGACATGGGCTACATACCATGCAGGGAAATGAGGATTCCCCAATTTATGCCCCTTCTGGGAAGACTGGACATTGGCTCCAGATGCACAGGCGTGAGTAGGTGCTGTACATCCACTACTGTCCACTGGAGGAGGTGAGACAGCTATGCCAATGTGAGAGGCAGGCTGTGTGCCAGAATTTTCTGGCTGATATAGGCAAATTGCTACCTCTACAGAAGAAGGGGTAAGCAAGGGAGGGATTGTGTCTCAGGAGTATCTCTAAGGCACATGACTGCCTGGGACAACTTACAGGGGTGATGTAGATTACACGCCAATCCTCACTAAAGGCTGGGCTTAAAGACACAATCTAACTCTTATGGAAGATGTCTAAGGAAAGTCCTAGCAGGTACAGGGCCTTCTCCCTGTCCTCTATCTTCAGATTTCACAGTGCAGTCAATACAAGCCGATCAAAGATGAGTTAGAGCTATGCAAGAAGATGCTTAAAAAGATGGATGCCCACACATATGGTAATACAGTATGTCCTCTGTGACGGTGCCCCCCATAAGGCTTTGTGGAATATGCTTATCATTGTATATGTGACTGTGGCAGGGCAGGGGTAAAACCCCCTCTAAAGCCCTGCCAAAATGCTGGCTACAGCCTGCTCTCTGGCCAGTAGGCCAGGTGAAGAGATGCAGGTACTCAGCAGGGAGCCCAGCTGCAAGCCCTAACGAGGGCTGGCTCAGACGAACATGCTGGGCTAAGTAGTGACAGCTGGGCTGGGGCAGGAGAGGGCTATAAAAGCCCTGGGCAAACCTCAGTGAGGATGCTAGCCTGGGAGGAGACAGGAGGGCAGTATCTCTGTCTCCTTGCCAACAAGGAAGCCTCAGGGGCCAGGAGACCCTGGAGAGGGTCTTTGGGGCACGAACTGTTGGGGGATCTGGGAACTGCACAAGCACTGTAAATGAAGACACTGGTGTGATCCAACAAAAGAAGGAGTGAACACTCTTTATTATACCGGCCTAAACACAGGGTGCAGGCACAAAAATGGGAGAGCCTCCGCTGACCCTGTGACAGTGACATAACTGGAATATGTTTTAGGCTACATATGCTATGTAACATATCTATGTAAAGGTTATGATCTACTGCATGTATTCATCCTATTTGTATGCATGTATCATTTTTGTATTCGAAGTTATGAATATTGGCTGTGTACTGGCTAGATTTTAACTACCCTAGTAGATCATTTGGTCAGCTCCTTGAGAAAAGTGCAAATTAAGTGCCCAGTCAAAAACCACTTAAGCCAACAATGAACTTGAAGATGCCAATCCACATCTAAACCTTCCCAGGAATGTGGCTTGGCTGGTAAAAACTGAGTCATGCATGGATATGTGACTTGCCCATGTGACTCCAAAACTCATCTTGGAGCTGGACTTTGCATAGGAGAGATGAGGGGGGTCTCCACCCACAAGAGAAAGTCTACTTAAACCCCTGGGAGACCCCTCCATTTTGTCTTCAGCTGGCTAAAGAGATAGCCTCTCCACCCCCAAAGATACCTGAAAGAAACTGGAACACAGGACAGTAACTACAGGGGGTGTGAGTGATTGCTGGACCCAGGCTAGCAGGAGACTAGTCTGTAAAAGGAAGCTTATTGGAACTGGTGAGGTTATATCTGTATTCAGTTTTCTTAGACATAGACTTGCGTGTTCTATTTTATTTTACTTGGTAATTCACTTTATTCTGTCTGTTACTACTTGGAACCGCTTAAATCCTACTTTCTGTATTTAATAAAATCACTTTTTACTTATTCATTAACCCAGAATATGTATTAATACCCGGGGGGTGGTGGTGGTGCAAACAGCTGTGCATATCTCTCTATCAGTGTTATAGAGGGCGAACAATTTATGAATTTACCCTGTATGAGCGTTATACAGGGTAAAACGGATTTATTTGGGGGTTGGACCCCATTGGGAGTTGGACATCTGAGTGTTAAAGATAAGAAAACTTCTGTAAGCTGCTTTCAGTCAAGCCTACAGCTGTTAGGGGAAGTGGTTCATACCCTGGGTCTGGGTTTGCAGCAGGCTAGGGGGGTCTGGCTCAAACCAGGCAGGGCACTGAAGTCCTAAGCTGCCAGGGCAGGAAAGCAGGGGCAGAAGTAGTCTTGGCACATCAGTTGGCAGCCCCAAAGGGGTTTCTGTGATCCAACCCGTCACATCCTCCATCATGTGCCTGGAAATCACTGAGACATGCCGCAAGTCCCAATCACAAATTAAGTTTCATAATGTTATACAAGTAGCATCTAGAGGCTCCAGCCAAGATCAGGTCTTCACTGTACTAGGTGCTGTACAAACACATAGCAACTGATGGCTTCTGCCCCAAAGAGTTTACGTAGGAGCCCCAGTCATGGACCAGGACCCAATGTGCTAGGTACTGTACAAACAAAGAACAAAAAGTCTCTTTCCCGAAGAGTTTACAATCTAAATAGAAAAAGAGTGTGAGGGGAAACAGAGACAGAGAGAGGGTCAGGGCCTTGTCCAAGGCCACAGAATAGGTAAGTTGTAGAACCAGGGTTGGAAGTGAAGTCTCCCGATTCCCACTCCAGTAAATACTAAACAGTGAAAATCTGTTTGAGCTGAAAAACATGCTTATCTTCTGCTAAATTGCAGTAGCTTTCAATGAGCACATTTCCTGCATGAGTGACTGCAAAGACCCTCCCCTCCCTTTATCTGGGTGGATTTCCTAGGCTGAGCACCATGGGGTTACAGACAACCTTGTCCACAGAATCCCCCTTCTCTGTTGGCTCTACCTCATCTACAAAGACCCTCTGGAGCACAACTTTAATGGACTCCCTGCATCACCACCTCCTGTGGCTGCTCACTAGGAAGTAGATGATGGGGTTGATGCTGATATTTAGGCAGGCCATCAAATTAGCCATGTGAAAATCAGAACCCATTTGTTTGGCATGGCATCATGAGCAATGGTGTGATCTTCATGGGAAGGTAGAAGATGAGGAAGAAGAGGACAGTGAGCAGGATAACTAGAGAAAGCTTTGCAGGGTGATGTCATTGGGAGCTACACTAGACCTTGGTGAATAGGGTCAGACCAGACAGAAACATGAGTGGGGTGCGAACCCAGAGATTCAAGACGCAGCTGAGCATTGTCATTGGATGACACACTGTTTCAGAGTGGCAGAAGCACAGCTCCAGTCTGAGAAGCAGGAAAGTACCCACAGCAGGGCACAGACAATGGCAGACAGGTGCTTTGAGTGGTGACATTGGCACCAGAGGACAGACAGACACCTCTCAGTGCAGGTGGACATCAGGAGATACCAGCTGGTGGTGTACATAGAATAGAATCATAGGACTGGAAGGGACCTCGAGAGATCATATAGTCCAGTCACTCAAGGCAGGACTAAGTATTATCTAGCCCATCCCTGACAGGTGTTTGTCCAACCTGCTCTTAAAAATCCCCAATGATGGAGATTTCACAACCTCCCTAGGCAATTTATTCTAGTGCTTAACCACTCTGACAGGAAGCTTTTCCTAATGTCCAACCTAAACCACTCTTGCTGCAATTTAAGCCCATTGATTTTTGTCCTATCCTCAGAGGTTAAGAAGAACAATTTTTCTCCCGTCTCCTTGTAACAATCTGTTATGTACTGTATTTTCTGGCGTATAAGACTACTTTTTAACCCAGGAAAATCTTCTCAAAAGTCGGGGGTCGTCTTATACGCCGGGTGTCGTCTTATAGGGCGGGTGCTGAAACTTCCGAGCCGGACTGGAGAATCTGCGGTCGCCGCATATGGTGGGGGGAGCTCAAAAACGGCCGCGGCTGCATCCCCGCCCGATGACGAGGTGAGGGGGCGCCTCACCGGGAAGGTGTAAGTGAAGGGCGGAGCAAGCTGCAGGCGTCCGGGACGCCCGGGGTATGGAAAAAAGAGAGAGAGCGGCGCTGTGCCCAGAAAAACACGCCTCTTTCACCCGTCTGGCTCGCCCTTGTATCCTATTACCGTACCTCCTTCTCTGCCTCTCAGATCTCGCTCCTGAGGACTGCAGTGAAGCGGCGCAGGCGCGCATGTGCGAGATCTGAGAGGCAGAGAAGGAGGTAATAGGATACAAGGGCGGGCCAGACGGGTGAAAGAGGCATGTTTGCGCTACCGCTCTGATAGTCTTGGAGACAGGGAAGGCTGGACAGGCAGGGAGAGCTGACCAATCCAAGCAGGCTTTGTATACAACAACCAGCCAATCGCCGGTAAGGTACATCGCTTGCCGTGATTGGCTGGTTGTTGTATACTGGGTACCACATACAGTACAGCACCAGTATCTGTACCTGTTCATACAGTATAGCACCAGTACATACAGTACAGTATACAAATGTCCAACAGTCAAAACCCCATCATGGCTCCACCAGCAAGAAGAAAGAAATATGAAGCCAGTTTCAAACTTAAAGTTGTAAACTTTGCCATGGAACATAATAACTGCGCTGCTGCAAGACAATATGGAGTAACAGAAAAGATGGTTCGGGACTGGAAAGCAAATGAAAAAGCATTAAAGAGTATGCCAAGGGGTAAGTGTGCATTAAGAAGAGGCACTCCACATTGGCCAGAACTCAAAAAACATGTAGCAGACATGGTGCATGAGCATCGCCAAAACGGTTATGTAGTGACACGAAATAAAATACATTTGTTTGCACTTCAGTGGGCCAAATCTAACCCAGATCACAGCAACAGATTTAAGGCCACTGTATCCTGGTGTACTAGATTCATGGGAAGGCATAATATGGTACTGAGGCAAAAGATGAAAATTGCCCCAAAATTACCTGCAGATCTTGATAGCAAAGTAAATAGTTTCCATCGATATGTAATACAACAGCGCACTAAACATGGCTATGCATTAAGTAGTATTGGAAATATGGATGAAACTCCAATGAATTTTGATATGGTTGGAAATAAAACTGTCCATCAAAAAGGTGAAAAAACAATTTTAATTAAAACAACAGGACATGAGAAGTCCAGTTTTACAGTGGTACTAGGATGCACAGCTGATGGCGCCAAACTGAGACCAATGATTATTTTTAAAAGAAAAACAATGCTGAAATTCAAGTTCCCTGTTGGTTGTTTTGTACATGTGAATGAAAAAGGCTGGATGGATGAAGAAGGGGTAAAGCTATGGCTTGATAATGTATGGAGCAGGCGACCAGGTGGACTTATTCAAAAATGTAGTCTACTGGTGTGGGATATGTTCAGGGCTCATTTAACTCCCAGCACCAAGCAAATGCTTGCAAGACTAAACACAGATGCGGCAGTTATTCCTGCAGGATTGACATCGTTGGTACAGCCACTGGATGTGTGCCTAAACAAGCCATTTAAAGATCGCATTCAAGAACAGTGGAATGAATGGATGGTTAGCGGCGAAAAGTCATTCACAAAAGGAGGAAACATGCGTGCTCCACAGTTGGATGTTTTGTGCAAGTTTGTCATAAAAGCCTGGAATGATATTGATGCAGAAACAGTAATCAAGTCTTTCAAGAAGTGTGGCATATCAAATTCATTAGGTGGTATGGAGGACGACTACTTGTGGCAAGATGAAGAGGAAGCCGAAGCTGAGACCACACCATCTGATACGGAATTCGATCCATACAATGACTGCCTTACAAATGTATCACAAGATGTCATTGATGTACTTATGATATCAGATGACGAACAGGAGGATTTTGAAGGCTTTTAAAGGGAAACTGTCACGCCAGCAAAACCTGTAAAAATACCGTAGCTTGCAGTTATGATGGGCGTTGCTAACTCGCCAGGGACTTGCCCGGCACTTGCTCTCTCTCTCTTGTTTGTTATCTTTCTCCTATCATCATCAGTTCCAGTTTGGTTGACAGCTTAGAAAACAAACAGCATGGCAGCTCCCATGGGTTTATTGTCTTATCCTTCCTTTCAGCTTTAGAGTGAATTAGGAAAAGTTTAATCCACTTGCACTGTTTTATGTTTACATGTTTGATGACAAACAGCCTTATGTTTATAAGTGACAGTTTTCCTGCTAAGTACCTGCATGTCATAAGCATTTGAATTAAAATTACCATATTGAAATCAAATCTGATGTTTTTTTAATTTTTTTTGGTGTGCGTTGGAAGAGGGGTAGTCTTATACGGCGAGTAAATCCCAAACTCTATATTTTAACTGGAAAAGTTGGGGGTCGTCTTATACGCCCAGTCGTCTTATACGCCGGAAAATACGGTACTTGAAAACTGTTATCATGTCCCCTCTCAGTCTTCTCTTCTCCAGACTAAACAAACCCAATTTTTTCAATCTTCCCTCATAGATCATGTTTTCTAGATCTTTAATTATTTTTGTTGCTCTTCTCTGGACTTTCTCCAATTTGTCCAAATCTTTCCTGAAATGTGGTACCCAGAACTGGACACAATACTAGGGTTACCATATTTCAACAATCAAAAAAGAGGACGGGAGGAGCCCCGCCCTAGCCCCGCCCCCGTCCTGCCCTAGCCCCGCCCCTGCCCCTTCCACTCCCTCCCACTTCCTGCCCCCTCAGAACCCCCAACCCTCCCCCCCATGCCTTGTCCCCTGACTGCCCCCTCCTGGGACCCCTGCCCCTAACTGCCCCCCAGGACTCCACCCCCTACCTAAGCCTCCCTGCTCCTTGTCCCCTGACTGCCCCCTCCTGAGACCTTCCCCACATCCTAACTGGCCCCCTAGGACCCTACCACCCTACTTGTCCCCTGACTGCCCCAACCCTTATCCACACCCCCACCCCCTGACAGCCCCCCCCAGAACTCCTGACCCATCTAAACCCCTCTGCTCCCTGTCCCCTGACTGCTCCGATCCCTCTCCCCACCCCTGCCACCTGACAGCCCCCCCCAGAACTCCCAAACACCCCCCCCGCTCCTTGTCCCCTGACTGCCCCCTCCTGAGACCCCCCCACCTGTACTCTGCCCAAAACCTTACACCCCCAACCCCCAGACAGCACCCCCCGAACTCCTGACCCATCCAACCCTCCCCCTGCTCCCTGTCTCTTGACTACCCCCCCAGAACCTCCCTGCCGCTTCTCTGACCCCCTGGCCCCCTTATTGTGCTGCAGAGCGGCGCGCTCGACAGCGGGGGAGGGGAGCAGGGTCGGAGCTCCAGACTGCTGGAGGCCGTGATCTGCCAATGCAGGGAGGGAGGGGGAGAGAGAGGAGGGGAGTGGTGTCAAGTTGCAGGAGAGAGGAGGGGGTAGTGGAGGAGGGGCTCTGGCTGCCAGAGCCCCGTGCGAGTGGCACGATCCGGCTGGCTGCCCTGTAAGCCGTGCGTGCTCTGCACGGGGGGAAATCCGGACATTGACAAATTCCCCCCGGACGCTATTTTTAACTGAAAAAAGCCGGACATGTCCGGGGGAATCCGGACGAATGGTAACCCTACACAATACTCCAGTTGAGGCCTAATCAGCACGGAGTAGAGAGGAAGAATTACTTCTTGTGTCTTGCTTACAATACTCCTGCTAATACATCTCAGAATTATGTTTGCTTTTTTTGCAACAGCGTTACACTGTTGACTCATATGTAGTTGTGATCCACTATGACCCCCATATCCTTTTCCACAGTACTCCTTCCTAGGCAGTCATTTCCCATTTTGTATGTGTGCAACTGATTGTTCCTTCCTAACTGGAGTACTTTGCATTTGTCTTTATTGAATTTCATCCTATTTACTTCAGACCTTTTTTCCAGTTTGCCCAGATCATTTTGAATTTTAAACCTATCCTCCAAAGCACTGGCAACCCTTCCCAGCTTGGTATCATCCACAAACTTTGTAAGTGTGCTCTCTATGCTATTATCTAAATCATTGACGAAGATATTGAACAGAACTGGACCCAGAACCGATCCCTGTGGGACCCCACTCATTATGCCCTTCCAGCATGACTGGGAACCACTGAACTACTCTCTGGGAATGATTTTCCAACAGTTATGCACCCAACTTATAGTAGCTCCATCTAGGTTGTATTTCCCTAGTTTGTTTATGATAAGATCATGTGAGACAGTATCAAAAGCCTTACTAAAGTCAAGATATACCACATCTACCGCTTCCCCCCATCCTCAAGGCTTGTTATCCTGTCAAAGAAAGCTATCAAGTTGGTTTGACACAATTTGTTCTCGACAAATCCATGCTAACTTATCACCTCATTATCTTCTAGGTGTTTGCAAATTGATTTCTTAATTATTTGCTCAATTATCTTTCCGGGTACAGAAGTTAAGCTGACTGGTCTGTAATTCCCCGGGTTGTCCTTATTTCCCTTTTTACAGATGGGCACTGTATTTGCCCTTTTCCAGTCTTCTGGAATGTCTCCTGTCTTCCATGATTTTTCAAAGATGATCGCTAATGACTCAGATATCTCCTCAGTTAGCTCCTTGAGTATTCTAGGATGCATTTCATCAGGCCCTGGTGATTTGAAGACATCTAACTTGTCTAAGTAATTTTTACCTGTTCTTTCTCTATTTTAGACTCTGATCCTACCTCATTTACGCTGGCATTCACTATGTTATCCAATTGCCACCAACCTTCTTGGTGAAAACCGAAACAAAGAAGTCATTAAGCACCTCTCCCATTTCCACATTTTCTGTTATTGTCTTTCCCCCCCTCACTGAGTTACGGGCCTACTCTGTCCTTGATCTTCCTTTTGTTTCTAATGTATTTGTAGACTGTTTTCTTGTTACCCTTTATGTCCCTAGCTAGTTTGATCTTGTTTTGTGCCTTGGCCTTTCTAATTTTGTCCCTACAGACTTGTGTTATTTGTTTATATTCATCATTTGTAATTCATCCTTTGTAATTTTTTTACATATAGAGTCCCAAAAAATTAAACATCATGTCAACAACAACCATGGCAATGAACGTGACATGAAAATCCAGGACAGTGGTTCTCAAAATTTTTTTCATTTGTGGACTCTGAAAAAATTTCAAATGGCAGTGCGGACCCCATTGGAAATCTTAGACATAGTCTGGGTCCACAGAACACAGGTTGAAAACCACTGTTCTATGGTAATGACAACTTTTCATGGCTCCCTTAGACATAGTCTGCGGACCCCCAGGGATTCAAAGACCACAAGCTGAAAACCACTGATCTAGGGGAAAGGAGAAAATAACAACAAATAAGTCATGGGCAGACCAGGAAATGAGGTAGGTGGAGTCAATGACAGCCGTGCTGAGGGTGCAGATAGTGAAGGGGTTTCTCTTAAAGCAGCAGCCGAAGAACCAGAGGATGATCCTGTTCCCCATCAGCATGAACAGGCAGATGAAAATAGAAATGAAGCACAGGATTCTTGGAACCCCTCTGTCTGTATCATTGCAGCCTTTGGAATCATTTAACACACCCCAGCAATGCAGGCTTATCTCAGTAGGAAGCAGGGACATTGGGCTCAGCTAGGTCATAATGAAACTCTCTCTCTCGGATGTCAGTGTTTTTCTCTCTGACACGCACACACCTGCTGGTACAGGTGAGACAGAGGTGAATTAGTCACTCTTGCATACTGGGCAGTGGATTTCAGCCTCACACTCTGGGATATTGAGTTCCCAATGAGCCTGAATGAGAAATATACATGCAGGGCATGTTGACAATATGGGTGATACAGCGGCACAGCTGAAGCACTGAAGCTATGCCACTGTAGCCTCATGGTGTAGATGCTTCCTACATCGATGGAGGGGTTTTTCCATCAATCTATGTAATCCACCTCTCCAAGAGGCAATAGCAAGGTCAGTGGAAGAATTCTGTCAAGCTAGCCGCATCTACACTGGAAGTTAGGTCAGTTTAACTTTGGTGCTCAGGGGTGTGAATTTTTCTCACCCCCTGAGCCAACGTAACTAAGTCGATCTAAATTTTAAGTGTAGACCAGTGCTCAAGAAAGTTACTCTTAATTAAATTTTAAAGTGGATTGGTTGATCTGCATTAAACCCCTATGTGGAGGCTGTTATTCATAATCAAAGTGACCTTATTTGGTTTAGTTTAATTCACTTCCAAAGTGATAGAAGTTAAATTGAATGAAGGACACTTTAATTCTGAATAAGAGCATCTACTTAGGGGTATCATTTGGTTTAACTCATCCACTTTAAATTCACATTTTTAGATAATTCTGATTAACTATCCTGAGTTTCCTTCTGTAGACAAGCCTCCAGAGGAACTTTATAGATGACAAGAGTTAGGGGGTTGCTGGTGCAGGGAGTGAACAGACATTTATTTCTATAAGGGACCTCAGGGCACAAAAGAGAATGAGCTTTGAAGATGTCTACACTGCAGTTAAACACCCATGTATGGCCTGTGTCAACTGACTTGGACTCATGGGGCTCAGGCGGTGGGGCTATAAAATTGCAGTGTAGACATTTGGGTTTGGGCTGGAGCCCAAGCTCTGTGACTTGATATATGAGTAAAGCAATCTATTCCTATTTCAGTGTTCTAAGTAAATAACTTCCTGCTCTCTGGAGTATTTGATTTACAGCCATACAATTCCTCCTGTAATGGGGATACAAAAGGAGGGCTGTATTTTTGAACTCACAGTTCACCCTCAGTGTGTGTGTCTGCAACAATTACAGTGTTAGTAACTCTCCCAAATCTAGAGAGGTGATAATGGCCTTTCCTCCGAGGGCTCTCTCTAGGTGCTGGATGGTATGGTGCTTCCAGCTTTCTCCCTGTTAGGATATAGATATTCAGGCCTGCCTGTAAAAGCCTATACTTTAAGAACTTAGGTGTATTTTTATCACTTAGCTAGTTACAGGGGTATAAAAACAAAGAATCAAAATCACAGTCTGCCTGTGTATGGGCCTTCTCTCGCTAGGTAGTCTGAGGCCTTGTTCTTAGGCTAAGGCCTTTGGCTAAGCAACAGGGGAAGCCATAAGCTGGGAAGTGGACAGTCACATCCTCACATCCCAAACCAGTCACACTGAAATAGGGTGATATTGAGCTGTTAGGAAGACGATTCTGTCCTGATAGTGCCCATCACCAGCAGATAAAGAAAAAGATCTTAAGATGGTTAAAGAAAACTTAGTTTTAGGGTTACCATATTTCAACAATAAAAAAAGAGGACGGGAGGAGCCCCGCCCTAGCCCCGCCCCCGTCCTGCCCTAGCCCCGCCCCTGCCCCTTCCACTCCCTCCCACTTCCTGCCCCCTCAGAACCCCCAACCCTCCCCCCCACGCCTTGTCCCCTGACTGCCCCCTCCTGGGACCCCTGCCCCTAACTGCCCCCCAGGACTCCACCCCCTACCTAAGCCTCCCTGCTCCTTGTCCCCTGACTGCCCCCTCCTGAGACCTTCCCCACATCCTAACTGGCCCCCTAGGACCCTACCACCCTACCTGTCCCCTGACTGCCCCAACCCTTATCCACACCCCCACCCCCTGACAGCCCCCCCCAGAACTCCTGACCCATCTAAACCCCTCTGCTCCCTGTCCCCTGACTGCTCCGATCCCTCTCCCCACCCCTGCCACCTGACAGCCCCCCCAGAACTCCCAAACACCCCCCCCGCTCCTTGTCCCCTGACTGCCCCCTCCTGAGACCCCCCCCACCTGTACTCTGCCCAAAACCTTACACCCCCAACCCCCAGACAGCACCCCCCGAACTCCTGACCCATCCAACCCTCCCCCTGCTCCCTGTCTCTTGACTACCCCCCCAGAACCTCCCTGCTGCTTCTCTGACCCCCTGGCCCCCTTATTGTGCTGCAGAGCGGCACGCTCGACAGCGGGGGAGGGGAGCAGGGTCGGAGCTCCAGACTGCTGGAGGCCGTGATCTGCCAATGCAGGGAGGGAGGGGGAGAGAGAGGAGGGGAGTGGTGTCAAGTTGCAGGAGAGAGGAGGGGGTAGTGGAGGAGGGGCTCTGGCTGCCGGAGCCCCGTGCGAGTGGCACGATCCGGCTGGCTGCCCTGTAAGCCGTGCGTGCTCTGCACGGGGGGAAATCCGGACATTGACAAATTCCCCCCGGACGCTATTTTTAACTGAAAAAAGCCGGACATGTCCGGGGGAATCCGGACGAATGGTAACCCTACTTAGTTTGATAGTATCCTGTCTAGCAAGAAATCACTTATCAATGGTTGTGAAACCCTCATTTCTGTATGTTTTATCTTTGTGGCCCCCACTTTTCTATTGTTAATCTGTCTGGTTCTCTAATTGTTTCTGTCTGCTTTATAATTAATTTTGCTAGGTGTAAGTTAATTAGGGTAGTGGGATATAACTGGTTAGAGAATTGTTGCAATATGTTAGGATTGGTTAGTTAAATTTCAGTAAAATGATTGGTTAAGGTATAGCTGAGAATATTACTATATAAACTGGGGTCAAACAGGAAGTGGAAGGGAAATTGGAATCATAATTTGCTAAGGTGGGGGGGAGACAGGAACAGGGAATAGGGAATGAGGAACAGGGACACAGGCAAGGCTTTGTGGCGTCAGAGCTGGGAAGGGGGATGCAGGGTAAACGCTCTGCAGTGTTAGAGCTGGGAACGGAACCCTGGGGAACAGACTCTATTGGCGTATAGAGATAAGCCTGACTGGTGTGAAGGGCTTCAAAATATGCTTGCTTGGAAATTAACCCCAATAAACATTGCATTGTCTGTGCTTCGGACTTCTGGTCTTTTTCTGCTTGCTGTCTGCATGACAAGAACCAGGGTTGAGGGAAAGCCCTCTAAGACTCCCCAAGCCCTAATTCATTAATTCTGCCCCCTCATCCCCACATACCTCAGTCTCTCTCCCTGCCCCTGATCCATTGTGCTCTCATTGGGTACTACCATTACATGGTGACAATGAATCACACTGCTAGATGTTGATCTGGTCCCTGCTCCTCTCAGAATAACTTGTGACCCATTCCTTTTCTTCTATGTCCTTAAGAAGGAGGGAGTGGAGAGTGAGGGAGCATCTACTAATGACATAACAGGCTCATTACATGATTTTTTAATTGATCTGCTCGCTCATCCTTAATAATGGAGGCATTGATAGTGACTCCATATTTAAGGATGAGTTGAGTTTTTCCTCTTAAAATCAGGAATTCTTGTTTGTATGAAAAGTACAGAACGTCCCCACAATTACAGCACTTACTCTTTTTGGGCAAAACATGAATTTTTGGAGAATTTACAAGTAAATCTGTTAATTAGTCTAGGAATTAAAATTAATTAGAAATAGATCCTTTAAGAAATGTATCATGTGTCTAGTCTTTATTTTGATTTGTTTGTTTTTTGCTGCTAATGATTTCAGTAACAGAATGACACAGACACTTCAAAATTCCCATATAGATAAAACTCACTGAAGTCCTCTGCACAAGCTACATTTAAGAGTATTTTTTGTATTATTCTTCATAACTGAAAGTTTCTCCTTCAGCAGAGGCTCAATGAAATGATGTTCTACTACAGGGAATTTCAAAATGGCTGCCATCTCACATTATTATCAATGAAATGGAAGCCACAGCTGCCATCAACTGGTAGCCATTTTGAGAAGAGTACCTTTTTTATATCATTATTCTCAAAGTGACTGAAGCCACTGCTGTCCCCTTGGTAATCAGGACTGGAGGCAGTGACTGAAAAGATAGAGGTGGTTTTGGGAGCAGGTGCTCCAAGAAAGTGAGCAAGGACTAGTGGCAATGGCAGGGATAGCAATGGGATGTCATAGAGCAAGACTCTTGGGATATGGAAAAGGTGGGACCAACGGGAGGCAGGGGAGGAGCATTGATAGGGAACAGAATATTGAGGTATCCAAAGAGCGGGGAGGACTGGAAGCAGTGGTTGCAAAGGGTATTCTTCTGACAAAATGTGATAAGCCAAGGAAATAAATTGGGTGTTTCTCACAAATTTGACTTTCAGTTCAGTTCTATTCAACAGATTCCATCTTATATCAGCAGGTCATGCATGTGTGCTACAGAAATGGACAAGGAAAGTCACACCACGGTGACTGAGTTCATCCTTTCAGGGTTAACAAACAGTCCACACATGAAGGCAATGTGCTTTGGGGCGGGTGTCAGGATGCTGGGCAAAGGGTTGCAAATTCAGCCCTCTGTCATGCCCGCTCCTCGTTAGGGGAACAAATTAGAGCAGGGTGGAGGTAACCTGGTCCCAATTGGGGCGGTGGAGACAGCTGCTACCTAATTACCCTGGGGCTGCATAAAAGCTTCAGGGGAAGGAAGCCAGGGAAGAGCAGGAGAAAAGGAAAAAGGCAGGGAATGGAAGCAGGGAGGTTGCAGGCAGGGAGGGGACAGCTGACGGTGAATGGTTACTTGCACATGGTGAAATGGTGGTGGGAAAAAGCCTGAGAATAAAGTGCACCAGTGGTTACTAAACTTTAGGTCTCAGAGTGACTTTGTTAACCTAGCAGAGACAGAAGCCAAGGGGGCCACGCCACACTCTGCTACAGGGTGATTTTAGCAATGTATCTCATCATCTTGGTTGGGAATCTTGGGATGATGGTGTTAATTAGGATTGACTTTTGACTTCACACCGCCATGTACTTTTTCCTCAAACACTTGTCTTTTCTAGACCTTGTTTATTCCTCAGCTGTCATTCCTAAAATGCTGATGAATGTCTTAGCAGAGAAGAAAATCATTTCGTACACTGGCTATGCAATACAGATGTTTTTCTTTTTCTGGACTCTGCAAGTCCAGAGTGCCTCCTGCTGGCTGTGATGGCATATGACCATTATGTGGCCATCTGTAACCTGCTGCTCTATATGGGCCTCATGTCCCCAAGAGCCTGTGCCCAGCTAGCAGCTGGCTCAGATCTCAGTGGTTTTGTGAATGCAATGACACAAATAATTTCCACCTTTAGATTGTCTTTCTATGGTTTCAACATCATCAATCATTTCTTCTGTGACATCTCTCCACCCTTAGCTCTCTCCTGCTCCAACACCCACATCAGTGAGACAGTGGTAACTATTTCCACTATGTTTCTGGGCTTATTCACTTCTGTGGAAAATTTTGTTTCCTATATTTTCATTGTCTCCACCATCCTGCGGATCCACTTTGCTGATGGGAAACGCAAAACATTCTCCAATCTGTGCTTCCCACCTGATGGCTGTTGTCATCTTCTATGGAACCATGGTGTTCATGTATCTGCACATGTCACTGCAAGACTTCATGACCCACTTGCCAGCACACACATATACAGGAAGACTCACAGGTAAAGACAGCCATCTGCAGACAATGGGAGTCATCAAGATTCCAAACCATCATTAATGGCCCACACTTTACATCGTTACAATAGGCCCTCAGAGTTATATTTTATATTTCTAGTTTTAGATACAAGAGTGGTACATTTATACAAATCGGATGATCACACTCAGTAGATTATAAGCTTTGTAATGATACCTTACAAGAGACCTTTTGCATGAAGCATATCAGTTACATTATATTCACTTTTTACCATATTTTTCTAAAGCTATCCTAGTTACATTATATTCACTTATTATCATGTTTTTATAAAACCACATAGACTGCACAACGTCACAGGGAGATCGTTGGCACTCTGCTGGGATTTATAATAGTCCTTTCTGCCCTATGATCGCCTTGTCTGACCAGAATAACTCAAGCCATAGAATTCTAGCAATTTCTGAATCAAGCCAATAACTTCTGGTTGAGCAAGAGCGTACCTTTTAGAGAGACTTTCAGTTTTAATTTTTAAAATATCAATTGATCGAGAATCCATCACATCTCTAGTTAAGTTGTTACAATTGTAATTATGTACTCTGTTGAATTCATGTTAAAAACTAGGCATACATTTTGTTTGTTTGTTTCATTTTCAAGCCATTGGATCTTGTTATGCTTTAGTCTGCTAGATTAAAGAGTTCTTTACCATCGGAAATCTTCTTCCAGTGTAGGTACTTAGCCTATGATCAAATCACCTCTTAATCTTCTCTAGGATAAACTAAAGAGAGTGAGTTCTTTAGGGCTAGTGTACACTGGCAATGCTAAAGCGCTGCCGTGGCTGTCACGGCAGAGCGCCGGGAGAGAGCTCTCCCAGCACTCTTAAAAAAACCACCTCCATGAGGGGCACAGCTACCAGCGCTGATGCACTGTCTACACAGTGCTGAAACTTGCAGCGCTCAGGGTTTCTGTGACAGGTCTGTTTGTGGGTTTTTTAAGTGAAAAATGTGCTGGTTTAACACAGTGTGGGGTTTTGACTGGGCATGTTCAGTCCACACCTAATTTTTAAAACTTCCATCTTAAAATACAGGTGCTTAACAATGGGAGAAATTCTAGGGCAAATATTCCAAGACAAACATTTGTCAGAATTAATAACAGGCAGATGGTGCTCTTGTAATCTTATGCTGCTTGACATCATTTTGATTGCCTGTAAAACTGCATGCCTTGTTTGTATTTCTGTTTGGGTTAGGATTGGT